>NW_014562264.1:0-1131 GCF_001313825.1 Dinoponera quadriceps
CGCTTTATCATCTAGACCGACGCGAGTAGTTATGGCCTCGGAATAGTGTTAACCCAGCACTTTCAAGAGGGAGAACGTGTGATAGCATATGGAAGCCGCACGCTTTCCAACGCCGAGAAAAAGTACAGTGCTACCGAACTAGAGTGCCTGGTGATAGACTGGGGCATAAGGCAAATGAGAGGTTATCTCGAAGGGTATCGATTTACAGTCATAACAGATTATCAATCTCTGCGCTGGCTCCAGTGACTGGANTGGAGGCGCCAACTGGCCGACTGGCTCGATGGCTATTCGAGCTACAATAGTTCGAATTCGAGATACAATTCCGGAGTGGCTCCGTTAACAAAGTGGCCGATGCACTTTCTCGACAATCCACCGTGTGCACCCTCCGTGGAGTCCACTACCTCTGGTACGAAAAGCTACGGAAAGACGTGCAAACCAACCCAGCCGCATGGTCGGTATATGCCATATGGCGAGGGTGCATCTACCGACATCTCCTCCACAAGCTCGATTTTCGTGACGTGCCCACGGACGAACAATGAAAAGAATGCGTCCCGCACAATCAACGGAATGAAGTGCTGAGGTGGTTTCATGATAATCCGACCGCGAGTCACAAGGGAATCGCCAAGACCATTAGCCGCATCACAAAGAGATAATACTGGCCGTGAATGTTCCGTGATATTGCCTGGTACGTACGGACATGCACCAGTTGCCTCGTACACAAGACTGTCTAACGACGTTCCCCTGGGTTCATGGGCTACCGCCGTCAAGGCTCCATGGAGGCAGATCGCGATTGATTTCGTCATCCAACTGCCAAAATCCTCTCACGGCCATGCGTGGCTATTAACAATCCAAGACCGATTAACGAAATGGATCGAGCTTTGTTTGTTCCGCCGCGCAACCGCTCAGGCAGTAGTTGCTGAAGTCGCTCAACGCATAATTTATCGTCACGGCTGCCCGGAGAGTATCGTCTCCGACAACGGAAAACAGCTAAAGTCTCGGCAACTTTCCACCTTGTTATGGGCTTTCAGCATCAAACAACGCATCACACCTGCCACAGTGTAATCCCGTCGAACGCGCTAACTGTACGATCAAAACAATGATCGCCCAATATACCGGGAAGATTCAGCGCAA
>NW_014562265.1:0-1555 GCF_001313825.1 Dinoponera quadriceps
CACTTACTGCTACCAAGGCCAGAAATATAAATAGCTACCTACGTATTAAATAGAGACTTACGATTGAGGTAAATCAACTGTGGTGATTACTACGTAGAACATGGGTTTGTTGATCGTGGTGTACCAGATTTCTGGGATTCCGTAGTACCGGAAGAAATACTTCATTTAACAGATCCCGACTTGGACAGCGCGTTACTTGGCAGCAGAAGAAGAAGAAGAAAATGACTCTAGGGTGGCTAGAGAGTAAGGTTTTTATAAGGAAAATTTTGGGAAGTTGCAGATGACGATCGCCAATGAGGGCAGTTTTCATGGATATGGAAGGTTGGAAAACGGATACCATATTAAACTCCTAACATTATCCGGATGTCATATACGACCCCAAGATCCTAATCCCATCGAAGGGCCAGAATCCGGCCTATCATATGTGAAAGCGTAAAAGTTGATATACGCGTTGAGAAACACATAACGCATTTGGCGGCTGTAATCTTATCCATTTTACAATAGCGCTTGCCCAAATCCATCTGTTTCCCAATAGTAAAAAAAGAATTCATTTTTCGCGAGGTACTCAGGACGTAACAAAAGGATTTCAATGAATTGTTAAAGAAAAGAATAGTACAAATAAGCAAAGGATGTATAAAATGTTGCGCAAACGGTACATCACTGTTATAACTATTGATATTCTAACACAATGTAATATATCGTTTGCACGATATTTATACGTATGTCACTTATTCGTTGTTTCTCCTCTTCTTTTAAATTATTTATTAAAATCTTATGGTGCTTTTATAATATTCCTCAAACTTGTTTACATGGCAGTTGCTATTCATTTTACATGAGTTATAACTAAGTTCTAATTCAATTTTGCGTTGCTGTGCAAATTTAATTTAAAATCCACAGCTTCAAGTTCCGACCGATAGGACCAAATTGTTTGGAGGATGCTCCAACGCAGAGACATGGCTGAGATGGTTATCTGATGAGAGCTCTTGGAGTTGATGTTCGAAACATGTTCTTCTAGGTAATTTTTTTTCAAATCAGCATCCAAGCGGATTATTATACCTCTCCTTATTTGTTGCAACAAGAAGTCAATATTTTTTAATTACAAAGTGGTTGGATTGTGACGTAAACCGGTATTACTGTAACTTGGAGCTGTGGCAACCTGCGTTTATATGACTACGCAAATTAGGTTTTATTACGACCGCAAATAGAACTTATATAAAATGGGCATCAGCAGGTGTGCAAACGACTTCGAAGAGTATTGCAAGAATATAAACACGGCATTTGAATGGATAGATAAGAAAGAAGAAAAAATTACAAAGGAGCGACACGTGGGTAACATGACATGCAAACTGAAGCATTCAGTTTCACTGATGGAAGAATAAGTGCCACTTCATGCTGATAATACCGGTGTAATGTACTGATTGTACGACATTTTACACGCGTTTCGCTTCTTTGTGATTTTATTTTTTTTTATTATAATTATAATCAATAAATTTCCATTGTGAGACATCGTTATAATATTCTTCAAATTTGTCTGCATGGCTAGTATTTATTTTAT
>NW_014562266.1:0-416 GCF_001313825.1 Dinoponera quadriceps
AAGATGTGAGTGCAAAAAATATAATTTCAAATTCATTAAACAACCTAGTATTTCAAAGTTTTTTAACATATTTTTAACGATTTTTTTATACTGTGGACTTTTTGTATTTCCCAAAAAATTTTGTGCCACGTCTTTGAAACTGAGCCAAGCTCGTTTCTCAAGTCCGTTCATTTTACTAGTAAAATTTTAATCTTTGAACATCGTACGAATCTGTAGTCCGTCAAATATTCCTTCCTTTACTTTTGGCTTAGAAAGATTTGGAAACTTCGATTGGAGATATCGAAAACATTCACTTGTTTTATCTAAAGCTTTAACGAACTGTTTCATTAGACCAAGCTTTATATGAAGGGGAGGAATAATAATTTTTGATGGATCCACTAAAGACTTGTGAATGATGTTATATGAACCAGTGGTTA
>NW_014562267.1:0-266 GCF_001313825.1 Dinoponera quadriceps
AATAATTTATTTTATTTGGATTAAGTAAATACAACTTGAATGTAGTACTATTTTTCTTCATGATCAATATTCACTGAGAGAAAAACATAGTTATTTTTGGGGACAATAATATCCTTATAACAACAACAATAGTAATAACATGCACGTAAAAGGGAGGTTATGGTCATTAACATTATAACTACATTTACTAAAAAAATATTCCCATTGTTGTATTAACTTTTTGTATCTCATATAACGTTAGCTCTTGCAAGGCAATTGGTTTAGAA
>NW_014562267.1:383-1988 GCF_001313825.1 Dinoponera quadriceps
TCGGCTATTTTTGTGGTTACAGTGAGAAAAGAATATTGATCGATGAAGAAGATTGTAGTCCCCGAAAATAACTATATTGTCCTTTTAGAGGCCACAGACCGTCCTTCACGACGATGGTATCAAAGGCGTAGCGTACGACTGTCGTTATCACCAAGATTGTTGCAGATGCACGGATACGATCTGCACGGCGGCCCGACGCCGCAATTGCCACCACCGGGGATGCTCGGCGAAGCGATGAACGATGGTGAGTGTGGACCGTTACTGCGGGGCCTCATTACCCGGGTAGCGGCGGTCCTGACATGGGCCAACATCCTGACAGCACCGACAGCTACGTGATCTACGTAGAGTGACAGTGACTCGTTTCACCACGACACGGGTAGTTCATAGTGTCATGCGATCTGCGCGCGTCTCGAATGCAAAGAAACACCTTCGCCGTCTTTCGCGTTCGTCGCATTGTTCATCGTGGTGTTCTCAGTGACGGTGAGATGCCTGCAACGGCGGATGCAGTGAGAGCCCAGCACCGGAAACGCACCGGCTGGGTCACGACGGCTCGTCCGTTTTTGCGACGATAATCAAATGGGAGCACCGCCGACGACCGGTGCTTCGTTTACAGACGAGACACGTCGAGGGATTCGAACAATAGTTCGGAAGCTGCGATGATGACGACAATGACCGCGCTGAAAATCGCCGGGGAATAATGTCGTCCTTTCCAACTACTCCGCACGAATTTTCATATACCGAATAAACGCGTTTCCTCCTTGATTTTCTTCGACGATTTCCTTTGGAAAATTGAAACGGCATTGAGGGACGCTTCCGGCGAGCACGAGCTTATCTCGTCGAACATTCGGATGTTGTTGCAAGAGTTTGTGAAAGTGCGTCGGACGGTCGATAATTTTATCGACTCGGAAAATGCGTCAACTTGCAGATATGGAGTCAGACTATTGCCTGGAAGATATGGCGACATATTGGATAATGATAGTGGACACTTTGATTGAACATACCGTTTCGTTACTATTAGGAAAAGAAATGTAGCTAGAAAACCGATGAACTTTCACGAACACCTGATGAAAATTTGAACACAAATTCACTTTTATTTTGTATCACCGACGTATCTAAAATCACTGATGATATTCGTTAAATCGGTCTCAAATTAGACATTAAACATTAAAATGAAATTTAAAACTGTTTCGAAAATTTAAGAGCGCTTAATTACATTATGATCTGTATCATGTGACTAAAAGTCCGCGACGGCTGACATCACGGCCATAGAGTGAAAAAGAAACGAAACCTTGAAATTTTAATCCTTTATCCTTGAATTTCGAATTGTATCGTCAAAATTAGACGAGTTTGCAGTTCGCTGTCTTAGTGCGATATTAATCTCCGATTTATCATCTCATAGTTGACTTCAGATCGAGCGTTATATTATTTTCAATTCCGTCATTCTATTTCTTTAGCGCGTTGCATCTCTACGTATTTACTGTTCACGTTGCGTTATAAAGATACGATAAAAATTCACTGCGTTATCCTTGAAGCTATAATACCAGTTTCGCTAAGAGTACTTGCGAATGGCTTGCAAGTACGCATCATTAACTGCCTGTAAATAAA
>NW_014562268.1:0-296 GCF_001313825.1 Dinoponera quadriceps
CTATTATGCATCCTTAATTTGCGCTTCAAATTCGTTTTGGGGAGATTACATTCTGATTACAGTTTCCCCGGAGCGAAATACTCCGGATGTTCTAAACTTTTTTTTCAATTCGCGTAATATTCACGTACTAATTATAATTAAATGCGAGAGCTTTAGTAAGTTACGTCGTTGCGTCTCTCTCGCATAATTTGCAATACAAGTGCACCATACCTATGAAACATGATGTCGTTGGGTAAATTAACCCATTAACGCCCAAACGACGCAAATTTTAAGTAACATTTCACCGAGTTTTTTTT
>NW_014562269.1:0-1025 GCF_001313825.1 Dinoponera quadriceps
TAAACTCGACTGACTAAGCATACATTTTTCCTACTCGATTAAAACGGATATATGTGGATATACATTCGTTATATACCGTCTGTGCGTGATAAACTGTGATAACAAATTTGAACATGCATGTTATTGTGAAACCACCGTATAGTAACACGTTAATTAGCGAGACAGGAGAAATACATGTTTCTTTGTTGAAAAGAATCACGAAATCGTCTTTTTCCTTTTATTTAAAATTCATAATAGATATAATAGATATTTATTAATTCATAATAGATATAATAGATATTCATAATAGATATTTATTATATATGTACAAAGACAACCTGAATATATTTAAATATTTATAATAGTTGTTTTAACTAATTTCGTTCTTTTACTTCTGACCAAGAAAAAGAGTATATTTATAGAATTAAATTGAGTATATTTAAATATTTCACTTATTTTGGTGATACGAAGAAATTTCTTTGTATAAAGTTGTATCGTTCGAGGAAGCAATTATAATGACAATGCGTCTTTTTTCAAAGTCATCTTTTCAGAGATTTGAAGGTCAAGATAATTTTTTTTTAAATAGAACTATGTTTTTTTCTTGTTTGCGTAATGTTATAGCTGCCATCGAAAGAAGTTCAATGGCCTATAACAACATGATCTTTAAATAATCTTGAAAATTGTAAATTACGTATGTTTGACGGAAACAGAAAAGTCAAACATTTATTCTCTTCAGCACAAGAATTTATTTAACGAAGTGTTCAAAATGATGTTCTCTGATTTAAATGCATTTTTGAATAAATGATACTCGTGTTCTTTCTATCATTTCGGAATTTATATTCGCACCTGCACCCAAAATGCGTTCGTAATCGGTACATCGTTATGAACAATATTTTTCAATATTCCCCACAAGAAAGTCTAGAAGATTTAAATCAGGAGAAAACGTGCAGGCCAATTAATGTGTGCTCCTCTTCATTTCCAGAAACATTTCTTCCTTTTCCAAAAACATTTTGTGTAAAACTACATGTGTAACGCGTACATTATGA
>NW_014562270.1:0-943 GCF_001313825.1 Dinoponera quadriceps
TCTCTTTGTTTCTTCTCTGAAAAATGTTAAACATTTATCATGAATGATAGAAGTAAAACGCTTATTAATAAACAAACATGACACTTTGTTATATGGAATGCAATTACGTTGTATGGAAATAATTATCATCTGCGTCGTATCAGTTTATTATTTTTTACTTATTCTGTGACTTATACTGCTTCTCGAATAACAATTTAATGTAACCTATAATAAATCTATTCGCTTGAAATGCTAATACCATTATTTTGTGCGCACATGTATGATGTTGGCAGAAATCACTAATTTAAAGTAATTTACAATCTAACGTGCGATCGTTTCTTATACATTTATAAACTCACCGAAATCCGCGGGATTGTAATGTTTTGGGCATTCTATGCCCATGCTTTGCATATATGGCACTAGATTGCTCGTGCTGCCTCTGTAAATGCATTGTCCGGTAGTGATGACATAGACGTGGTCAAATNAGTAGTGATGATATAGACGTGGTCAAATTTTGGAAATTTTTTCGCGCTGGGAGAGTGTACCGTACACACGACGGTGCGTCCAACATGTGCCAAGTTTTGCAATAACTCGATACATTGAGAAGCGGACAGTTCATCCAAGCCACTGAAAAGAAGCCCACTCTACAATATATTTGTATTGGTAATATGTTTCGAAAATTAATGTTGTACGAGGGAATATCGTGCGACTCACTGTCATTGAGAGCAAAGAAATGAAACAATTTATTCTATGACATACGCGTGTCGCGATTATTCAGGATATTTGTCTGATGTATTTCAAATACAAGAAACATGTTAAAATATTACCGAATGAATATTCGCCGCCGTTTCTTTTTGCATGTATCTATCGAATATACTACTTTTTACCGAATATTTATCTATTGTCTATATGTGTATATTTGCGCGAATATTCTATTTATCTCTATTAGCGAATTATTCACATT
>NW_014562271.1:0-1117 GCF_001313825.1 Dinoponera quadriceps
AACACCTGAATAATTTCCCAGGTAAATTATTTTTGAAAAATGTTGAGGTCACTCTTGTAGTAACTTTTGACGAGGAATTCAATGGTCATTTTGGATTTGACCTTGACGATGACCTTGAAGGTTATTTCAAGGTCAGCTCAATTTTTTAAAATGGAAATCCCCTATTTTGACGTAGGCAATCGAAAGAGCGGAAAATTTTACGTCCAAAAACATTATAAGGCCATAAATTGTGGTTGACCTTGAAGGTCATTCAAAGGTTATTTAATTTTGAGGATTGGATATCTTCGAAGAACGCAGATGATGAAAATAACTTACTTTAGTTATTTTGTTTAATTGCAATTAGTGGTGATCTCAAACTCGACCTTGTTGGGTCCTTCAAGGTTATTTCAAGGTCAAATTTTTTTTTCTAAAAGCCTCCTCATTTGTCGTCGGCAATTGAAAGAGCGGAAGTTTTCATACTTTTACTTTTAGCGTTACCCAGGAACAACGTCGGCACTTTGAGTCAGACACAAATGGCAGAAATGTTAAATGTTGCACAACAAACAATTTCTGACCGTTTAAAAGCTATGGGAGATCCAAAAGTCTGGAAAATGGGTGCCACATGAATTGAATGAAAGACAGATGGAAAACCGAAGAAACACTTGTGAAATTTTGCTNTCGGGGACGTAGTAACCTGTTTAAGTAGGGACTGTTTCCTTTGGGGTGCTTGCTTAACGTGACTCCCCTTGCCTCTCACGATGGGGTGCTGGATTTACGTGAGTCCCCTCGCCTCTCACGTGCATTGATAAACATTTGGTCACTATGTTTAACGCAAATGCTCGAATTGTTCTCCTTTTATTTTTTGACAGTAACCTAATTGATGGTAGAAAGCACCAACAGCCTTTTTGATGATTTCAGTGAGAATGAGAGCTGATTTATCAACGATCCTTTGCCGTAATTCATCTAAATTTTGGAATTTTGTTTTGTGTACCCAATCCTTTAGATAACCCCAATAGAAATAATCTAGAGGCGTTAAATCGGGTGACCTAGCTGGCCATTCAATTGTGTCTCTTCGTCCTATCCATCGATTAATAAATACTGTATCTAAGTAAGCGCGAACGTCTCGTTCATAATGAGC
>NW_014562272.1:0-1234 GCF_001313825.1 Dinoponera quadriceps
GCGGAGTAAAGTGACGCGGGCCCTAGGCTTTCGCACGCGGTGTCATAGGGCACACCTAAGATTTGCTTCACAGATTACGTAAACATAGACCACGAATATAAGCGGATCTTTGCGACATTGTTAAAATAGATCGATGTCGACAAAAAATTCGACGCGCCGCTTACATTGTGTGTTATTGCGCGCGGTGTCAGGAGCAATGACCGGTCACCAGGTTCGCTTCGTGGGTTACGGGAACTAAATCATGAGTGTAAGAGGGATGCAGTGTCAGGTGCCCGCGACCGGGCATNTTTCAAGGCTCCTTGAAGAGATATTTGTTTTGCGTAAAATTTTGTAGGCAATCTACGTAATAATACATCCGCTGTTTGGTAGCGGTGACTGCTTGATCTAATTTAATTGAATTTAATTAGCTCGGAAGAAGGGTAAGTATAAAGTGTAGATTATTTTGATGATAAGTATAACAAACGATACGGGACTACAACTAACATAATAATTAATTTTGGAAGAAGAACGGCCTCGGTACTATGTCAACAGGCGACTACCGGGGTGAACGAAGAAAAAGGAATTTAGAGAAGGGAAGGCGAAAAAGAAGAGCGATAAAAACAAGAAGTGGAGGAGAGAGTTCCGGGGTACCTCGAGACTTAACAATACTTTCTAAATCGAAAAGGAATAGTATTTATAAATGGAAAACGAAACACAAATTATTCAAATAAAATAATCAAAATGCAACTCAGAAATTATATAAATATCAACTTTAAAAGTAATGTTACAACAATATTATAATTTAACTTTCAATAATATAACTGATACGTACAATATGTATTATAGATAACGTTTACTCTGTTGAGTGTAAATTATGATATTGATAATATTGATTTAACGCTACTGTATTAATTGATGGTTAGTTGTTTGATGTTTTGTACTTTTCTTCCAACTGGAATGATTAAAATAAATTCAGCTTTCAATTATATAAAAAGAAAATGACCCAAAATTGCAAAATAATCGTATATAGCAAAAAAAAGAATATACACGTTTATATAATTAAATTATAAAATAACAATTTGTGAAATGAGTCTATTTCAATTATAATCTCACGATTCAATGAAACATTAAATGCCATTTTTTTTATTATGTTAAAATATTTATTTTTAAAGAAAATTTTAATTATGATAATGTAGGGACAAAGTACTGAAAGTAACATAAACATCTATTGAATGCAGGAAGTGATTGTAATAAA
>NW_014562273.1:0-590 GCF_001313825.1 Dinoponera quadriceps
CTTACAGGTAGCACATATCCCTTGTTCCCTCTATTCTTATATCTCTATGATTAAAATGATCATCATATATTGTAGCACTTTTTGTGATGGATAAAAGTCCAAATACAGACATCCATTTTTGTCTTTGTATATTGTCACTTGGAAACCTGGATTTTGTGAAATAATTGTATAGTTGATAAACAGAAACACAACCAAAATTTTCTCAAACAATATTAATGTCAGATTTAATTTATGTTGTACGTACTTGTGAAAACTAGTAGAGTTACCAGGAATGTGGAACTTCTTGCAAACTATGGAAGTTATGGGCATCCTGCANCTTTTGCACTCACCCAATATTTCAATTCACGCATGTTTGCTTTTAATTAAGGGGTTAGGCTAGTCTAGGATTTTCAAAAAATCGAAATTTTTTTTTGCTTAAAGTACACTTTAGGGTCCTAAAAATATTATTCAATTGGTAGAATAGTGAAAAAAAAATTTTTTCCCTGTCCAATCCGCTGTAGTGTCGAAGTGTTCGGAGTGGGCGACGAGCGCATTTTCTACTTGCCGCGGCGGGCTTCCTTTTGTCCCCTTTTTACGACTCTTACCCTCTG
>NW_014562274.1:0-280 GCF_001313825.1 Dinoponera quadriceps
CATATAAATGAGGGCCCCATCTTTAGGACAGTCAGTACCAATCGTCCTGACAGTACCAATCGTTCTGTCAATAACAATCGTTCTGTCAGTACCAATCGTTCTGTCAGTACCAATCGTTCTGTCAGTACCAATTATTAAGTACCAACTCCCAGTCTTTTAACGTCAGTGCGGTGTGCAAACTCTACTGACTTCGTCGTTAACAAATCAGTCGCGAGTCGGAGTGAAAATTCTCTCAGTGTCCATCTCGTTTCAAGGAAAGCACCACAGCCAAGGTGGTGTG
>NW_014562274.1:310-560 GCF_001313825.1 Dinoponera quadriceps
CCTGCAACCAGTCTCCTTCTTTTCTCTACAATAAGGTAGATGCTCTATTGAATAATACCGCCGACTTCGTGCGCACAACCAACTTCATAATTTATAAGTTGCCATTACGATTTAATTTGTTCGAATTGCGCGAGAACACAATAAATTATATTGTTCATTTTGCCCACATTCATTTTGTTTCCGTTTCTTTTTCGAATAACACCTTCATTCCGGGATTATACCACAGAACCACGCGTAAACCTTCGCGCCT
>NW_014562275.1:0-650 GCF_001313825.1 Dinoponera quadriceps
CATCGGGAGCCTTATGACATATGTGGGCGGCGTGTACTCGTATCCTTTCGTAAACTGCTTGATCAGATCTGTTTGTTTTATAATCATAAGAGAAGGAATTCGTTGCTATCTAGGTACCCAGTATGGATACATACGTGCCTAACGTAGAGGCGGCACGATATCTTAGTTATATGAAAAAAACGAATCTATCGTCCCCGGGGTACCCAGGATGTAAATAAACTACACACCTTACATGAAGGCGGAATGAATGATAAACGCATTGGGAACCATACGGCACGTTTAGCGGCTGCCAATGTAATCTTATCTTTGTTACAGTAGCGCTTGCTCGAAGTCCGTCTGTTTCCCAATCATATAATTAAAAAANGAAATTTGTAGTTCCGAGACACCCAGGACGTAACACCTCCAGCCTTAGACAAATGTTGCGGACGCCAACATTTTCTGGCGGAGCGTGCTGTATATGGTTAATATCTTGTGAAATGTCCTTGATATTGGGTCCTGTTATGAACGATCCTTATTTTATCCGAATTTATGAATTTTGAAAGCTAATCGGTGGAATACTTCGAGGAAATATTCGTGTATGTGTGTAGTATAGTATAGTATGTGTGTAGTATATCTAAGTAAACATCTGAAATTGTGATACCCTATCATTA
>NW_014562276.1:0-1073 GCF_001313825.1 Dinoponera quadriceps
TGAGGTTACGGTTGACTAGAGGCCATTCAGACCGTACCACTGGCGTCGTGGCTGGCAGCCGGTGCTCACTGTGTGTCTTCGGACCGGTGGGCGTCACCAATGGCTTCGATGGGCAAGGACCCACAAGCTGTAACGGTGACCTAGACAGTGATAGACGTTAGTCGCGTATAGCCTAATGGCTGATGTCGCAGGCTGCGGCACGCTACGCGTGCTGTCGGCTCATACTAGTTGCAATGTCGATACACGCACGAGACAACGTATTTGCAATTCAGTGTCCCCTTTAATAGCAAATACACGTCTCCTGTTGTACTCCAAAAAATACTTTTATTATCATCGGCCCAACCGCTGCTCTTGCCGTTTGCACAGTTAATGTAATCGCGCGCCACTCGACTTTATGAAAACTCTTTTTTTACTGTAGAATACTCGGCACACTTCTTGGCGCGTACAAATTCTACGTTTTTCCGCCGGAAGACGGTGCTACCGAGTCGAGGAAGCGATTAATTTCAGCGTAGAGATTTTTTCATTTTAATTTATTTCTTATTTTAATATATCGCTCAACTTCACATCTATGGCGTACTAGTAATATTACCGTTTTCATTGACGGAAAATTCCAAATAAAAACCGTTAAAGACCGAAATTGACGATATTATCGAAAATCATATCGTTGATTTCATTTTTAATGATATCGTTGATTGGTAGATATGCAAAAACTTTCAAGATATACAATTAGTGAAAAATAAATAAAGCAAGCAAAAGTCAGCCGAAATTTATCAAGCGAAAATATGCTATAATAATTTGAAAATATTTATACAAATTTTGAAAGTTCCAATTTTATATGTTTAGATCATTTTAGCGACCCAAAAGTGAACAGAAAATAACTGAATACTATTTAATTACATAAATTAATTAAATACATGTACACGGTGTCCCAAATCTCACGACTTTAATTTTACTTACAGATTATCTGAGAAATTTCGAGATAATTTTTCCCGATCGCAAATGTCGAGGGAGGTAATTTTTCATTTGAATTTTTCAATTTTTGACATAATATATCTTTGTTAAGTGCAGGTCGA
>NW_014562277.1:0-6409 GCF_001313825.1 Dinoponera quadriceps
AGTCTCTATGCGTACTGAACATCGAGATCGAGCCAGCTTTTGCCCTTTTACTCTACGCGAGGTTTCTGTTCTCGCTGAGCTGGCCTTAGGACACCTGCGTTATTCTTTGACAAATGTACCGCTCTAATCAAACTCCCCGCCTGACAGTGTCCTCGAATCGGATCACGCGGGAGTATTGACGGCGATCGGCCGAATCCTCACGCCACTCTTACACGCGCTCTGGTGGCTCTAGAACACCGTTACCGCCGGGGCGTAAGCCCTCGGGGCGTAAGCCCTCGCGCTCCGCCCAACCGAGTAAGTAAAGAAACGATGAAAGTAGTGGTATTTCACCGGCGATGTTGCCATCTCCCACTTATGCTACACCTCTCATGTCTCCTTACAGTGCCAGACTAGAGTCAAGCTCAACAGGGTCTTCTTTCCCCGCTAATTTTTCCAAGACCGTTCCCTTGGCAGTGGTTTCGTTAGAAAGTAGATAGGGACAGATTGGGAATCTCGTTAATCCATTCATGCGCGTCACTAATTAGATGACGAGGCATTTGGCTATTTCTCTATGCTCTATCTCTTAGAACACACTTCCGAGGTTTATACCACTCGTAAGTCATTAAAATATATTTATCTACAGCTTACCCAAGTTACTGTTCAGCAGTTTTCTATAGGTTTGCCCTTAAGTTGTTCCTATTTTTATTTAAATTCCGATCTCTACACATTTCTCTATTTGTCGTAGTCAATAAAGATGTTAGAGATTTCTATTGAAGATCGCAGGACATTTAGTGCTATTGTCAACTTATCGCTCATCTTTATTATTCCCAGCGTCGTTAAGTTGCGACGTTCCTGCTCCGCCTCTCCGGAGTTCGCGGGGGAACGTCCTCGGGTACGGTCGAGAGATTTTTTTTCGACGGCCCTCGGATGGCTCGCCGGATGTCCAGGATCGTTGTAAAGAGAGGAGAGTTTTACTTTAGTAATAACAAAATATTTATTCATCGGTCGGTATTACAACGGATGAGCGTATGTAGTAGGAACTTTAAAATGGTTGTCGGTGTGCTGTGTCTATTGCCATGTGTGTGTGTGTTTTGCCCGGAACAGCTGTTTTTCAAGTTCCGTGGCGAGACGGTAGTGCGGTCGGACGGACGTGTTTCGGTACGCGGCGCGTTGTGTCTTTGGTATCGCGTGTTATGATCGGACGAGGCGCGGGAAGCGGGCGCGGTGTTTACGAGTCGCACGGTTAAATCACGATCGCCTTTAAACGCTCCGCGATGCATTTTCCGATGCATCTTTATTGCCACAGAGAGTGCAATCGGTAGCCACGCGCAGGTGGCACGGAACAGCGGAGGCACACTCCGGGCCCAGAGGCCCCACGGGTCGGCACGGTGCGGCACTTAGGAGATCATACTCCCAAAATGACGCGAATATCCCGTGGGGACTGCTACACCGGTAGCATGCAGAGGTTCGTGTCGCGAACAAACCAACGGTCGGTCTCGGTTTTGGTCATGTCGGCTTCGCGAGGAGAATCTGGACCGCGAACACGCGGCGGAGACGGCGAAAGCGCCACCCCCTTACCGTTAACTTCCTCGTTTGCGACTCGCGCCTCCCCCCGGATCTTACGTACTACGGTTCGCTCGCTTGGTTGCCCGCATGCAATCCGGTTTCGTTATCGCGAGGGACCCAGTGTCCCTTTTCGTATGGTGGCGTGTCGGCCGAGATCGTGTGGCGGTGACGCGACCGAGAATACTCGCTAGAGACGGCAAAGGCGCTACCACGGTCTTGTCTTGCCGCAGTTCCTTCGGTCGCAGGCCGGCGGGGAACCGGGAACTCCCGGTGGAGACGGGGTCGTCCCAGGCAAGGATAGCGAGTGCGGCTGCGTACGCGCAGCTGGGACGGCGAACACACCGTCTCGGTTTCTCGGCAATGTGGGTAGGATGTCGGGTGCGGCTGCGAACACGCAGCTGAGACGGCGAACACACCGTCCAAAAGGAGTGCATTCCCCGGCCAAAAGGATTCGAGTGCGACCGCGAACACGCGGCTGAGGCGGCGAACACACCACCACGGTTCCTCGGCAACGTGGAGGACGAGATCCGGAATAGCCTGCGAACGTGTCGCTCTGGCTGACTCCGGTGGAATCAGGCCTCGAGGCCTCCGCCGGTCAGAATATATATCCGACGGAAACTCCGGGTTTGTGTCTGTTGACACGCACGTGATCACGCTTTCGACGGAAGCGCGTCACGTGCGTGTCGTATCGATTGAGATGGCGCAAAGCGCCTATGAGCGACTCGACGGTCGGTCGGGCCGCGGGGAGGGTAACGGTGCTAATGCGCCGTCACAAAGTTTTGCAATGTGTTCTGCGGCATAGCTCCTCTGCTGCCGGTGACTATTGGCAATATTTTGCATGTCTTGCATCCCATACGTGTTTTTACTTATTCCATATAACTTGTATATTTGTCTACTTTCTCTTGGGTCGCTTTCTGTAGGTAGTCTCTATGCTCATAGCGGACTGTTACATCGACTATGAAGGCCTCGTTCTCATTTTTGATTATGAAATCCGGCCTATAGAGACTGTTGCCTACTCGTACTGTCGGCTCCACCGCTATTTCCTTAGACGACGCTAGTTTAGACACGATAAAATTCTTCACCTCATCATGATGTTTTATTCTCAGTTGTTTTGTGTCGATACACAATCCCAGTATATGCCCAATAGTTTCTGGTTCTGAGTGACATTTCCTGCATTTTGTGTCGATGTCTTTGTTCGTCCTGGCGAGCACCACTTTTGTTCCGTAAGTGTTAGTTCTCAGACGCAGAGCATCGATATATCTGGAAGACTTTAATACCGAAGGATTGTGTAGCCAGCGATTACCTATTTTGTCATTACGGTAATCTTCGACGCCTTGACCCTGCGATCGAAGTTCACTCCAGCGTTTTGCTTCTTCGGCTTTCAATCTGTTTTTGGCCTTTGTTATATCCTCCATAGAGGCCGGCCAATTGATCCGTAGCGATTTCGCAATTGATTTTAATTGTCGCTCAGCATTATCATGTTGCAATACCTCTAGTACTGCCGAATCTTCTAATGATAACATTTTTATGCCGTTGCGGAGTGTAGCCAGCTTTACGACGTGTTCCAACCTGGGGATACCTAGTTCCCCGTCGGATTTTTACATATAAAAGAAACCTGTTGCCGTTGAGGCCACCAAATGCAATATTTCTTTTATTTGTTATCTAATTTCATTATCTAAAAGCTTCAATGTAGATTCGCTTGGTGGACTTATTAATAAACTATAAATAAAATGCGGCAGAACATATGTAATGAACAAGTCAACCTTCTGATACGGCTTGAGGGCCAAAGTTCTTATTCTTTTCATCGTTTTAATTATGTCGGGTACTACCTGTCCCCTGTGTAGCCCCTTCCGCGGACCGAACTTCGCTCCAAGGTAGGAGAAAGCATTCTCTGGGTCGATGTATGGAACTCCTTAATTTCCAATGGAGACCATTGAGTCACTTACATACCACGAGTCTTTAGTGGTTTTGATTTGGAAAGTGCCGCACTTCTTAGCCGACAACGACATACCCAAGCTAGTCAGGAAGGCTGTTGTGAAATTCAGTTGTTCACGTGTCTCCAACTTATTCCCGTTTATGAGCACCAAATCATCCGCAAATGCCAGTATGGACACTTTTCTATCGTTGCCCACAGCCAGTCCAGAAATGGACTTTTCGATATCCTCTATCAATTTCTCAATGCATAGGTTAAATAGTAACGGTGATAGAGGATCTCCTTGCTTTACGCCTCTGCGTATTCCAAATTTTATGCCGCTAACGCTATTGGCACGAATAACGGTCGCGCAGTCCGTGTACATTTTGCAAATATAATCACAGATGCGCAAAAGAACGCCCTTTCGCTGGAACGCAGAACCGATTGCCGAGTGCGGCACAGTATCGAAGGCCTTGTTCACGTCTAATATTAAAAACACCCCACCTGTATCCGTTTTGCATCGCTGGATAATCTCTGCTAGCAGCACCACGTTCTGCTTGCAACCGTTGTCGCTTGTAAATCCCTTTTGGCTCTTGTGTTCTTCGACGACCGCACGAAGGCGACGGTCTATCATAGATGAAAAAATTCTGCTCATAAGTAAGCCGATAGTGATCGGGTGCCAATTTTTAACGTTTTCCTTCTTTAGGGATCAACGTGGTTCTATTCATTTTCCAACATTTCGGATAGTAGTTTGTGTATAGCAGAATGTTGTAGAGCTTGCTTAATATCATTGGTATTCCTTGTTTGTTTAAGGCTAATTTTTTAATTCCATCAGGACCAGCGGCGGATTTCGCTCTCGTTCGTTTTATTTTCTGATCAACCTCACTTGCTTTAATAGGAAGAAGAGATACCATTAGTTCCCGGGGCGCCCTGGTGGGGTCATCCATTACTCCCTCGCATCTTGGCTCCTCTGTCCTCTAAAGTTCGTTGTATAACTTTCTGATGTCGTTCTCCTCCGGCAATGGATGAGGAGGATTTACAATTGAGAGATCCCCCTTGAGGATAATGTTGGCGAACTTCTTGGGGCAATGTCTGTATCTGCGACCGCGCGAATTCGCACTTTCTTTTGGCGTTTCGTCTCTTTTTATTGCCGCCCCTAGTGGTTATACGCTTAGACTTATTCCTACCATTTTGCGCTTCGTCATTTTCTCTGTCAGTTTTCGATAAAAATGGAGTTAAGTCATTGATGATAAAACTCTCGATATCTTCGCAAAGTTTTCCCAAGTCGCTATACCCACTCTCCCATATTTCCATTAGGCGGTTGTATAGAGGCCGTGCTGTGTTTGGAACTGGGACATTAGATTCGATGGCTTCCTTCATTACGTTCAACCATTCATATTCATCGTCGATACTGTGTACTTAGGCGCTTGCATTTGCAGCTTCTTCTTCGCCTGTACCGACTTCCTGGTTTGTCTGCGGCTTTATAACTTCCAGGATCTGTACTTCATCATCACTGCTCGATGTAATAAGAGCTTCCTTAGGCAACGGTTTTGGGAGATCCTTCCGTTTGGAGCGGATCTGCTCGGTGGTTTTATTTGAAAGAAATCTCTGTATTTCCACATTGAGAAACCGTGCGTTTCTAAACCGTGCATCGAGTTCTTTTAAGAGTTCCACCTCTTCTGGGTTCCACACGTATGCTTTCTTGCCCCGCGCTTTCCTTGGCTTTTCCACTTGTTCCATGCACTTTTTATTTCCCAATGCGGAGTGCATATGGCTTTCGTGCATAGACAGTCCGATCTTGGTATGGAAAGACTCACTACACACTTCGCAATCGAATGATCCCGGTTCTCGTTGGGGATCTGGGGCACCCTTGCATTTGACGAAGTGACATCTCCGGCCATGAGGTTTGGGGAATGATTTGTTGCATTGCTTGCAGACCCAGAGTATATTGGCCCGAACGTGGTAGACGGCCATGTGATCGGTCAGATCCTTGAAAGTTAAACATGAGATGTTCTTCTTCTTTCTAACGCATAAAGCGCATAAGGTGCCTCTTACGCCTAACGGCACAGAAATCCGAATATCATCCTTGTCCAAATCCTTATTCCGGTCCAAGTCGTCAACAGAAGTCCCCTAAGAAACGGACAAGTCCGTCACGGAGCACCCGGGACCTGGTTGCTCCGTGTCCGAGGCATTTTCTTTGTAACTTTTATCCATTTCGAAGTATACAGAAAATTTGAATCGGTGCGGTGGTACCTATCATATCCAAACAGTCCGAAAATAGGCCAGGTCGTCAACAGTTATCAATCTTGCAACAAGTTGTCCAGAAAGTATACGTTTATGATTTCACAAGCGTAAAGCTTGTTGGCGGAAAACCGCGTAAGGATTCCCCCCTAATGGGAGGTAAAGGTAAAGGTTTTTATTCTTAAGGTTCCGGGCAAGCCCGTGAACCCTACGCCAAAAGCGGCGAGACACCTCTTCTGGCGAAGGCGCCATACTCCATTCAGCCACTGTCAACTCCGCGAACGAGAGACGACAGTGTTACCAGCGGTACCACGAGGAGGTATGGAGATGACTTGGTCAGGAGAGGCTCAATGCCTAATGCCGGCTGTATGACGCGTACTGACCCGAGCAACCAGAGTTCTCCGACGAAACCGCAACACGACTGACGCCCGCCGTTTACCCGCGTCTTAAGAGAGTCATAGTTACTCCCGCCGTTTACCCGCGCTTGCTTGAATTTCTTCACGTTGACATTCAGAGCACTGGGCAGAAATCACATTGCGTCAACACCCGCGAGGGCCATCGCAATGCTTTGTTTTAATTAGACAGTCGGATTTCCCTAATCCGTGCCAGTTCTGAGCTAAGCGTTGAATGGCGGCCGAAGAGGACGACCGCGACGGCTCACGCCGCCACGGAAGCCTCGCAGCAAGGAAGATCCGCGGGAGGCCAAGGCAC
>NW_014562277.1:6666-8314 GCF_001313825.1 Dinoponera quadriceps
CACGGAAGCCTTGCAGCAAGGAAGATCCGCGGGAGGCTAAGGCACGGGACCGAGCTCGGATCCCTGGACGTTCACCTCGCCCATGCCCAGCACGTCAGCCAGACCCGCTTCCCGACCAAGTCCGACACGCCCCGCTCCTCAGAGCCAATCCTTATTCCGAAGTTACGGATCCAATTTGCCGACTTCCCTTACCTACATTAGTCTATCGACTAGAGGCTCTTCACCTTGGAGACCTGCTGCGGATATGGGTACGAACCGGCGCGACACCTCCACGTGGCCCTCTCCTGGATTTTCAAGGTCCGAGGGGAAGATCCGGACACCACCGCAACTGCGGTGCTCTTCGCGTTCCAAACCCTATCTCCCTGCTAGAGGTTTCCAGGGAACTCGAACGCTTATACAGAAAAGAAAACTCTTCCCGGATCTCCCGACGGCGTCTCCAGGTCATTTTGGGTTACCCCGACGAACACTCTTACGAGGGCCCGAATGGTATGCGGTTCCGCTGCCGGGTTCCGGAATAGGAACCGGATTCCCTTTCGCCCGACGGACGTGTGCCATATATATCGTTCAATAGTGTCGAGCACAGAGCATTACGCCGTCATTGACGTACGGTTTCCCCTATGGCTTAAGATCGACTGACTCGTGTGCAACAGCTGTTCACACGAAACCCTTCTCCACGTCAGTCCTCCAGGGCCTCGCTAGAGTATTTGCTACTACCACCAAGATCTGCACCAGCTCCAGTCAGGCTCGCGCCCAGACCCTTCTGCGCACACCGCCGCGACCCTCCTACTCCTACTCGTCAGGGCTTCGTGACGGGGGCTGTTACACCCGCCGCCCCACTTGCCGCTGACGGCAGAGTATAGGCTCGACGCTTCAGCGCCATCCATTTTCAGGGCTAGTTGCTTCGGCAGGTGAGTTGTTACACACTCCTTAGCGGATTCCGACTTCCATGGCCACCGTCCTGCTGTCTTAAGCAACCAACGCCTTTCATGGTGTCCCATGAGCGTCGAGTTAGGCGCCTTAACTCTGCGTTTGGTTCATCCCACAGCGCCAGTTCTGCTTACCAAAAATGGCCCACTTGGCACTCTGATCCGAGATTCTCGTGGCTTCAAAGTTCAAGAAAGCCAGAGATCTCACCCATTTAAAGTTTGAGAATAGGTTGAGGTCGTTTCGGCCCCAAGGCCACTAATCTTTCGCTTTACCAGATGAGACTCGCGCGCGTTCCGTAGAACGCCGAGTGCCAGCTATCCTGAGGGAAATTTCGGAAGGAACCAGCTACTAGATGGTTCGATTAGTCTTTCGCCCCTATACCCAGTTCCGACGATCGATTTGCACGTCAGAATCGCTACGGACCTCCATCAGGGTTTCCCCTGACTTCGTCCTGACCAGGCATAGTTCACCATCTTTCGGGTCCCAACGTGTACGCTCTTGGTGCGCCTCTTCTCGCGATGAGAACGAGACGCCCCGGGAGTGCGAGGCCGCGTCGCAACGCGGCCCATCCTCCCTCGGTCGGCGCCAAGGCCTACCTTCACTTTCATTGCGCCTTTGGGTCATGGTGGTCCCAATGACACGCGCACATGTTACACTCCTTGGTCGGTGTTTCAAGACGGGTCCTAAGAGTACCCAAAGCAGTAGCGTCGCCGACCGGTAT
>NW_014562277.1:8374-8770 GCF_001313825.1 Dinoponera quadriceps
GTCGGCCAACAGCGGGCCAGGACCGGGGACAGCTCTTGGTCCATGCCTCCGAGTAACCGTGGCGTGCACTTGCGACGGGCTTGACGCGATCGAATCTGCGGCCTTATACCGTGCGAGTACCGCCGTGCGAGTGAAGAAGAATGTTGGTAATTACTAATAGGTAAATAACAACGATCATTTGTTTACCATCCGCGCGCAGCGCCGCAGCGTAGGCGATTGTGAACGATTAGAGATTACTGGTACTTCACAATCAGTTACGACAATGACGCTTAAATATTTCGATTCCTTATTAAATTTCGAATAAATTAGTGAAGAAGAATGTTAAAAACTCGCAATAGGTAAATAAAAACGATCAATTGTTTACCATCCGCGCGCAGCGCCGCAGCGGAGGCGATC
>NW_014562278.1:0-1382 GCF_001313825.1 Dinoponera quadriceps
AGTACGGTAACATGGACAGGAGTCCATGGTAGTACAGGAAGCGTCGTGGACCCAGGAAGCGTTTTAAAAATGGATCCTATGTCGACGCCGTACGTTAGCACGGGCTGGAGCCCGTGTTCATAGTACGGGAAGCGTCAAGGATATTGGAGGCTGGATTTCAATTGTCGGGTCGACAATTTTAAAGAGGGGGGCAGTGTTACGCCCGTGTCTTGATGCCCGCGCCTTTAGCACCCTGAACATACAGCAGATTCTCTTAGCAACGAGTCGTAAACAACAGATGATCAGCGTTGACTAATAAACAACGGGTTAGAAAGATTCTCCTTGGGGCCGTTGAGTCGTCGTGACGTGCGCGACGGTCTTTAACGAAAGAGAGAGCTTAAGTCTGCGAGTTACGTGTGTTCCCTTGTAAATAGTAAATATNTTCGTTTTATTTCCCCGCGCGAGCGTAACAGTATTTTGCTTCCTAATGTTCCAGATCTTTTTTAACGATGTGACCATATCCTTCAATTGCTCTTTTAATGTTGTGTGCGTTAGTTGAAAAGTGCATTTCTTCAAGACGACTTTGAAGCTTTTCTTTATTCTTAGGCTTGTACGTGTGGAATTCTGTGTCCCTGTTCTTGAGCTCTTTAATTATTTTAGTATATGCTTCAGGTATGCTTTTGGATGTACTTTGACTTGTTCGTCTCCTATGATTTTTATTTTGTACACCCTTTTGACTATTTCTTCCGGGATAATTTGCAATCGGTCCAGCTGGACCATAAGTGAAAAAGTTGTGCTAATCTTGGCTGTTATAGGTAAATCATCCTTTGAAATGTATTCTTTTAAGTATTACAAAATTTAAATAGTTATTAAAGATTGACCAACTCCGGAACTTTCTTTCTTTTAAGTCGTCTCATTGTTTGAGCTTCAATGAGCAGGTCCTACGCTAGGGCATTTTCAAGTCTACTGCGGTTTCTCCCACTGGACTGTTGTATTGTAGCTTTTACAGTATATATTTTAGCATATTCATGAACTTCACTGTTGCGGACGAATCACGAGGCGTTGAGTATGATGCGAAGAGCTTTATTTTGAAAGCGTTGAATTGCTTCCATGTTAGAAGAGCTTGCTGTTGCACATAATTCATGTCCATAGGTCAAGACTGGTTTTAATATACATTTATATATCAGTAACTTACTGTTGAATGCTAAGACACAAAAATGGGTTGAGGTTTGTTGCTTTTGTTGCGAGAGGTATTAAATTTCCCTCCTAACCTTCATAGCGAGTTATGTCGTGCTCTCCTCAATTTGCTATCTGGGAACGCGCCCGACTGGAGTTACAGGTATCCCCACAAAGGCCGGTATATATTTGACAGAATATATATATATATATATATATATATATAT
>NW_014562279.1:0-918 GCF_001313825.1 Dinoponera quadriceps
GTAATCTGGCTTAGGGATATCTCGACGCGGAGGGGGTATCTGACGAGGGACGTAAGTTGATTTTCGACGCAATGCTTCCGTTTCCATAGTTTTTGACACTTGAATTGCACGCATGAAGGCTTCGTCTAAATCGCGAATTCCATGTACTAAGCCTTCCATTTATACGCGTATTAATAACTCTGAAGGTAACACGTTAATAAAACTGTCCAGCACGTCGCGATCTATTTCTTGAGCGGTGTGCCAATCAAGTGTACCTTCCGATTCTGTTCGAAGATGGATGATCGCGGTTCGTATTTCTTTAATTCGTGCAACGTAGTCGAAAACACTTTCGTTATGCTTCATGTACGCGTTGCCGAGTTCCCCTCTATACTGATTTAACGATTTATTAGGGCCAAAAATTTTCTTTAACCTTCTTAACAGAGATTTGACACTAGTAAACTCGGAACCGTCGATCGCAGTGTACGCGTGCCCGTGTAACTTACTTAAAATCAGTTGCACTAGGTAATGTTCATGTCGCGGAGGTATAAGGTCGAGCGCGCGTTCACAAATTTTACTGAACTGGAATACTTCAAGCCGAAACGTGAATTTGCATTAGTTCACGTTTTCTGATGTAAAGTCGAAAGAAACGCTCGCCGGCTGAAATCTGCGAGGCTGCAACATGGGAATAACGTAATAAAGATGAATATTTCAATCACACACGTCAGTTTGCATCCGTTCACGATTTAACGTAAGGAAAGGCAAGATTTACACGACATTCACGTTATTTCGTCTATTATATGTAAACTCATAAGTTTCGTCAGCGGATGGACTTCTTTTAACTTTTCTCATGGAACTATCGTATTTAGTCGAAAAGTTTCAAGCCGGAATTAGAATTTGCATTAGTTAACGTTTTCTGATGTATAATCGAAAGAAACGCTC
>NW_014562280.1:0-802 GCF_001313825.1 Dinoponera quadriceps
TCTCTAGACTAACACTGACAGCACGAAGGCTGAGAACCTGGGACCGTGCTCCGAATTGCTCTGAGACGCGGATGTGCGCGGGAACGGTTGGTCGAGGCGCCCTCCTAGAAGCGGGGGCCTCAACCAAGCGCGCGACCGAGCGGTGCACGCGACAGAGCATCAGAGAAACCCCCCGCTTCCAAAGTTGCGACCCTGTCTGGTCGGAAGCGTTCGTCCAGACGGACTATTACTCCTCAACAGATCTTTACAAAATTTTCCCATAATAATTTGTAGTTGAGGGTCGGAATGGGGGTCGAGCAAAAAAGAGCCGTTTTACGTTGCCAAGCCTGGAGAAACCGGGGTGTCGACAAGTACCCCGGGGTTGTATCGTTTGCGACTGCGCACCTTATCCGTCCTCGCAGCCATTCATACCTTCGGCACGATACTTCCACCTTGGTATTAGGACTGTAAATGCAGGCCGGCCTGCGCTGAAAGTAAAAGGGAGAACTCCGGTTCCGTCGTCGCTGCAAACAAAGCCACAGAGACGCTGGGCCCGGTAGTTNAGTTATAATTTAAAGGCAATTCCCGCGCGCCTTCCACGCACCGCAGTACGCAGAAGGAGGGCGGAAGTTGTCTGTCTCGGGGAGGAGGTTAGGTTGGTTGGAGTTTTTGGGTGAGTAAGGTTTTTTTACTGCATTTGAACCAATTACGTGTTCGCGGTAGTGCTTGGGTGGAATGTGGGAGTGGTTTGCGGAGAGGAAATGTGGCGAGGAGTGGGGGTTTGTGCGATGCGGTCAGGTGGCGCCACCTCAGCTCCAGAGAG
>NW_014562281.1:0-451 GCF_001313825.1 Dinoponera quadriceps
TCCTATTGTAGGTAATAGTATTTATAGAGTAATAACGCGTATATAGAGAAAGGGGCACGCAACAGTTTATATAGCGGTGGTAGGCGCGCGGCTTCCGCCAGCGTCCGTGTCTCAGCATTCACGTCCACGTTCACATCTACATCGGTAGGCGCGGTTTTCGCGGCGCGACGTCATATCTCGGTATAAATTTATATTATTTACGGCGCACCGCGAATGTGAAATCTCTATCCTCTCGCACGGCCGCGACTCGCGCCGCCGCGCGCTCTTCCGAGATTTATCGGTCTCGTAAACGGGCGACGTGTAACCCCGCTTCGGACGTTTAACACTCGGAATGGTATACCCCGGGTGGCTCGTGATTCTCCTTTGTTGAGGCCCCGCGACGTAATACCTTTTGCCATTTCAGCGGAAATGGATTATATCGGCGAGACCTCGCCTCGGGTAATGGCTCGCT
>NW_014562282.1:0-1261 GCF_001313825.1 Dinoponera quadriceps
GGACCTCTTTTAAAAACACACACTTTACAAGACCTAACCCAATTCTCAATATCTCTTTTACATGTAGCCCAATAAAAACGTTTACGAACTTTCTCCAAAGTCTTGTTTATCCCAAAATGACCACCAGAAGGAGAATCATGAACCTTAATTAAAATTTGTTTCACGCGAGAACTAGGAACAATAACTTGCAAAAAGCTAGATTTTAAATTTTGAGCTTCCCATTTCTTATATAAAACACCATCCTTAATAACCAAACTATCCCAATAAGACAAATAAATTTTAAAAGACAGACCTCCAGAAAAACTTCATTCAACAAAGAACGTCGGCCAGATTCCAATCCCCGAAATATAATNTCCCCGAAATATAATTGAAATACTTTGATCCTCCAATTGTTCCTTTCGCCAATCTACTGCGACCGATATTCGCGACTCGGCCTCTCCGAGTCGCCGGTGCAATGCCGACGGGCGAACCTCGGGCCGCTAACGAAATTCGGACCTCCACAAGTCCGTGTGGGCGCCAGGTGCGCGGATCGCACCCACTAACTATGGGCCCCGCGGTCGGCGTCGCCGTCCGCGCGTCGGCCAGTTGACCCGAGTTCGCCCCGATCGGGACCGACAGCTCCGGGGTGATTTAAGTCGGAGGCCGGGGGGGTCCGTACGGTCGCCGGCGTCAGTCGGCGACCGGCGCGAAAGGGGAAAGGACCGGAAATAAAAGAAAAGAAAAAAAAAGAACCGCGACCTCGCCAACTCTTTCCGGTGTTTTGCCCTTCTCTTTATTTTAAAACCGCGATAACTATATACAATTTAACGCTTGTTACTTCGCCGCGGCGGACCCGAGACTTCCGCTTCTCGCGTTCGCGTATTGACCGGCCGTCGAGCCAAGGGGCCGGGACCTCGCACGCCACGAATATTCCCAATCACAAAAAGATATAATTAACGATACGGAATGCGGTGAGGCGGCCTTACAAGTGCGGGCTCCCGGGCGGCTGGTCCTCTTCGGAAATCCTCTCTCTCCTGCTCTCTCGCTCGCTCGCCCCTTCGCTCGGGTCGCCGCCACGGGTCACTCAACGCCGGTACTCCTTTGGCGGTCACACGCGTTCTTTCGCACGACAGCCACAAAGCGCGAAAACGATAACTCCTTGGCGGTAACTAAGTCTTGGTTCGACTTTTAACTTGACGGTAGCAATATCTCTCTCTTTAGCTTGGCGGTAGCAAAGTCTCTTTCCAACTAACTCCAAGGTTCCTCGCCGACAAGCTCGTAG
>NW_014562283.1:0-4821 GCF_001313825.1 Dinoponera quadriceps
AGGAGGTCGCAACAATTTCTCCTCCTGGCAACTGACGGGGCTCTGGCTTGGACTTCCGCTACCTTCCACCCGAATGGTGGGGGAGAGGGCTTAGCGGGTCCCTCGTGGGATAATCTGCCGGCGGCTGGTGCCGAGACGCAGAAAACACGCCAGCGGCTCGAGCGGTATGAAATCCGCTAAGACAGCAAGATAGTGTGCTGGAGCCTTGGGGTTGCTGGCGGATTCTCCCATCTCCATCCACTTCCCTTTGATCCCTTCCTTAATTAACATAACATTATCGCGAACAGAAAATCTGTTCTCACGCGGTATTTTCAAACCATTACACCTTCCATTCTTCCTGTAAATCTCACTGCATAACCGCGAACGAACAGATAACCTGTTCCCACTCGGTTAAAATCAAATTTCCCCATTTCTTCCACCCCCAAAAGAATTACCGTTAACAGGAAATCTGTTCTCACGAGGTACTCACCAAATTACCCCTCCCATCCTTCCTGAGAGGCCCACTGTATTATCGCGAACGCATAAGTAGTTCCTAAGCGGTACAACGTCAAAGATGCCTCTTCCTCTCCATTGAGAAAATCACCGCGCTACCGCAAACAGTTGAACTGCCCTTATGCGATAAAGCCCTAGTATTCCCCTTCCTGTCGCGGCCTGTCTTCCAACCGCCCTCTTCCTCGCAACTCTGGCGCTGCGGGGAAGTCGGGTAGAAGCTGCGTTATACAGACCTACCGGTCCCTGCGCTTCTGTGGCCCTGCCCTAGCGGCGACGGAACCGGAGGCATTAACATATTTTTCTTTTTCAGTTTCCCTAATTCGTCGCGCTTGCGGAACGGGTGACGACGAAACAGTGAGGCGCCAAAGGATGGCAAGCGTCTCGAGCGGCATGAAATCTACATTGACAGTCGCTAAGCTCTCTGGAGCTGAGGTGGCGCCATCCGACCACATTGCACACACCCCCATTTCTCTCCACATTTTTTCTCCGCAAACCACTCCCACAATCCACCCGAGCACTACCACGAACACGTAACTAGTTCAATTGCGGTGAAAGCCTTACTTACCCAAAAACTCCAACAACCTTAACCTCATCCCCGTGACAGCTAACTTCCGCCCTCCTTCTATGCATTGCGGTGCGTGGGAAGTGCGCGGGAACTGCCCTTAAATTAAAACTACCCGACCCTGCGTCTCTGTGGCCTTGTTCGCAGAGACGACGGAACCGGAGTTCTCCCTTTTATTTCCAGCGCGGGCCGGCCTACCTTTACAGTCCTAATATCAAAGTGGAAGTATCGTGCCGAGGTGAATGGCTGAGAGGACGGAAAAGATGCGCAGTCGCTAACGATACAACCCCGGGGTACCTGCCGACCCCCCGGGTTCTCTAGGCTTGTCAACGTAAGGCGGCTCTGCTTTCCTCGACCTCCATTCCGATCCCCAAATACAACATGTTATGGGTAAATTTTTCAAAAATGTGTTGAGGAGAACTGTCCGTCTGGCTGAACGCTTCCGACCAGACAGGGCCGCAAATATAGAAGCGGAGGGATCTTCTGATGCTCTGTCGCGTGCACGCTCGGTCGCGCGCTTGGTTGAGGCCCCTGCTCCCAGAAAGGCGCCTCGACCGTGCCCGCGCACATCCGCGGCTCAGAGCAATTCGGTGCACGGTCCCAGGTTCTCAGCATTCGTTCTATCAGTGTTAGCTTAAAGTGATGTGATAGACTACTCACACCGGCAATCCTCTACCTGGTGAAGCAAATCAGGATAGGCTCTGGCAATAGTTCCGCGATAAACTTAGATGCTGCCATAGCGATTTCGTCCCAAACCCCAGGAGAGGTAGTCGATTCTTCCGTGCCTCTGGTGCCGGCCAGGAAAACTTCACTGCCCGCGTTGCTTAGATCCACGGGAGTTAGGGTGCTGCAGCTGAACATGAGGCGTTCGGCTGTGGTGACAGAGGAGGTTCGCCAACTCATTGTCCAAAAGCGACTGGAAATGTCATGCTCTTTCAATGCTCTTGCAGGAGTTGCACGTCCGGAAGCAGAGCAGTGGGTACTCCTTCGTCGGGCTAGGAACTGGAATGAGGGTGGCTGCTGTGTGCGCGCAACTTACTTGGGCCACAGTATTCGCTTGCAACCCCGAATTCCAGATAATGTTTGTCTCGCAGCTCAGCACGACGCACTGCGCATTTGTAAAAGTGCGAGCACCCGGCTTTTCCTTCCACGTTGCATCGTGTTATTTTCAGTTTAGCGACGAGATAGAAGAGCACATCAGGCACCTCAAAATGGTGCTTCGTTCACTGAGGGAGCAGAGGGTGTTAGTGGGAATGGACGCCAATGCGCGATCCCCTCTCTGGGGTAATCGTTAATTGGATAGGGGAGCGATGCTCCAGGACTTTATCCGGGTCCGCGGATACAATGTCCTTAATGTTGTCGAACAGCCGCCCACCTACTGGACGTCATGGGGATCGTCGCACATCGACGTGACCATGTTGTCCCCTCCATAAGCCGCTCGTCGGCGAGTGGAAGGTACGTTGAGACTGCACAACCAGTGACCACAACTCCCTGGATATTAGGCTGAGGATCCCAGAAGTCAGAGGCACCCAGCAGCCTACTACGAAAGTTGGTTTTGACACCAATCGGGCCGACTGGGAGAAGTTCACTGACAGCCTCGTTGATCTGTCCTCATCGAAACTTGAGGTCCTCGATTTGACGTCTGTGGAGGACATGGAGAAGTTTGCTGATGTTCTTGCGGACTCCCTTATGGACGCCAGTGTGAAGACAGTGCCAAGAAAGAGGCAATATAGAAAGTCCAACCCGTTGTGGACGAAAAATCTGAAGATAAAAAAGAATTTCGCCTCTAGAAACAGACAAGCATACCAGCAGGAAAGTTTTGAGCCCACCCGCTCCACCAAACTGCGTGCCTACCGCTCTTCTTTGCGGAAGTACACCAGGGAGGTGAGGAAAGCAAAACTCGAGAGCTGGCGGAAATTTGTCATGGAGCAAGGCAACTCGAGCCCTGGGGATTTGTTTATAAACATCAGGCCGAAAAGCTCCGGGTTGACAAAATGCTGAGCACTCTCAGTGGCGGAAACTCGACCGTCAATATAGAGGAGAACGCTGCTCGCCTGCTCGACGTGCACGTGCCGGATGACCGGAAGAACGAGGACACGCTACAGTAGCGCGAAATCAGAGATAGTGCACACCATGTGCCTGTGTAACGGCGCACTAGCACCCTCACCCTCCCCGCGGCCCGACCGACCATCCGTCGGGTCGCTCATCGGCGCTTTGCGCCGCCCTGATCGATACGACACGCACGTGACGCGCTTCCGCCGAGAGCGTGATCAACAAACACAAACCGAGAGCCTCCGTCGGATATATATTCCGACCAGCGGAGGCCTCAGCCCCTGATTCCACCGAAGTCAGCCAGAGCGACACGTTTGCAGGCTGCTCCGGATCCCGTCCTCTACGTCGCCGAGGAACTCGGGGTGGTGTGTTCGCCGCCTCAGCCGCGTGTTCGCAGTCGCACTCGAATCCTTCTTGGACGGGGAACCGAGACGGTATGTTCGCCGTCTCAGCTGCGCGTTCGCAGCCGCACTCGACACCCTACCCACATTGCCAAGGAACCGAGACGGTGTATTCGCCGTCCCAGCTGCGCGTACGCAGCGCACTCGCTATCCTTGCCTGGGGCGACTCCGTCTCCACCGAGAGTTTCCGGTTCCCCGCCGGCCTGCGACCGAAGGAACTGCGGCACGACACAGTCCGGGGTGGCGACTTCGCCGTCTCTACCGAGTATTCTCGCTTGCGTCACCACCACACGGTCTCGGTCCGACACGCCACCATACGGAAAGGGACACCGGGTCCCTCGCGATACCGAAACCGGGTTGCATGCGGGCAACCAAGCGCGCGAACTTTAGTCTGTAAGATCCGGGGGAGAGGCGCGAGTCACAAACGAGGAAGTTGGCTGGAAAGGGGGTGGCGCCTTCGCCATCTCCGCTGTGTGTTCTCGGCCCCGACTCTTC
Organism: Dinoponera quadriceps; assembly: GCF_001313825.1. Lineage (NCBI taxonomy): Eukaryota > Metazoa > Arthropoda > Insecta > Hymenoptera > Formicidae > Dinoponera > Dinoponera quadriceps. Next base: position 4,003 of record NW_014562283.1, read on the forward strand.
TAGCGAAACCGACACGACTAAGACCGAAACCGACCGTTTGTTTTTCGCGACACAAATCTCCGCATGCTACCGATGTAGCAGTCCCCACGGGATATTTGCGACATTGCGGGAGTGGGACCTCCCAAGTGCCGCACCGTTCCGACCTGTGGGGCCTCTGAATCGAAGGAGTGCACCCGTGCCTCGGGCCATCTGCGTGTGGTCACCGACTGCACTCTCGGCGACAAATTAAAAGACATCAGTAAAAGCATCGCGGAGCATTTAAAGGCGATCTTATTAGAACCGTGCGACTCGTAAACATCGCGCCCCCTCCCCGCGCCGCGTCCGATCCTAACTCGCGACACCGAAGACACAACGCGCCGCGACACACCGAAACACGTCCGTCCGACCGCACAGCCGTCTCGCCACAGAACTCACAATCAGCTGTTCCGTGCAAAACACACGCACCTGTCAAAAGACACTGTACACAGGACGACAGGTTAAAGTACCGACTACATTTGTTCCGGCGTTGTACTAACAACTCAGACGCGAAATATATTGGGTTGGCAAATAAGTTCGTTCGGTTTTTTAATCGGAGTAGGTTTACTCGTTCTGCTATTTCTTTTCCACAGCGCTATCGCAGAACGCGCTTGCGCAGCTGAAAAGCGACGTTCCACCTAACCTATTTGTAAACATACGCCGGCTAATACCAGAGTATTGTGCGTACTGCACGGTTGCAAATATGGTAGAAAAGAAAGTCCATTTTTGCAATATAGTACTTTTTTATTTCAAACAAGGCAAACGAGCTGCGGAAGCTCATAAGAAGATTTGTAATGTGTATAG
>NW_014562284.1:0-2374 GCF_001313825.1 Dinoponera quadriceps
TTTTCTACATAATCGCCATCTTTTTCTACGCATTTTTGTAGACAGTGCTTCAATTTCTATATCTCAATGTCGTAGAACTCCGCCGCTAACCCATTGAGGAAGTGTTTCACCCCTTCTTCTAACTATCGAGAAAAGGATAAGGTTACGATAACTCGCCGTCAAACGCATCATATATTTCCTAGCGTCCGTCACCCTAATCGCATTCCTTTTTTAATGATCATAAAACAAACAAACTTAAGCAAGCGCTGCTGTAAAATGACACTTTCGCACTCCGCCTAAATGTGTCAAAGGGGCCTTCTAATGCGTCCGCGATCTTATCCACCTTTGTACACAGTCGGTAGAACAAAAGCCCTTCTATGCGATTAGGTTCTTAAAATTATTTATGTCAACCATATGATACTAAGAATTTTCCAGAGTAACCGTCTTCCACGCAACCTCCTCTCATTGGCGATCGTTATCCACCACCCCTAAAAATCTTCTCTATATAAACCTCGCTCTTTTGCCGCGACCACTCTTGCTTCTTGCCTCTTTGGACATCTCGTCACGTCGTTGTTGCAATTCTCAGCCCTTTGTTACTCAGACCTTGGTCAGTCCGGAAACTTTAGCTTCGCGAACTCTCCTCACTGCGTGATTCGGCAGTTCTTACAAATAGTCATTCACATATTTCGCGAGTAATTCGATCATTCGAGTTGAATATTACCGCGAGTGCAACTATTCAAACGACCGGACGACCCAACTCTTGAGAGAAGGACCAGCCGTCTGAGAAGGTTCCGCATCTGCAATTCAATGCGAATATGATTAAGTATCCACCTCCGTTTTTATTCACCAAGTTTGCTCCGTTCCTTTGCATATTAATACTTCCCGTATCGTAGTGAACACCCTCCGTGAAGAGGATAGGCTCGAGGCTCTCAGGCTCGCAGTTAGAGACTTAAACGAGGCTGGTGGCGACACCTTAGCCGAACAGCTCAGAGCTTTTTTCGATTTATTAACCCTCGATAGGAATTCACAATCACCAATCCTTTCTGACGGGAATACCCCGCCGATACTTCCCGGTTCCCCTCTCGCTCCTTCCTACTCACCAGATCCCAACTACCAACCACAAACCACTTCTATACAACCCTATCGTGATACACCTTCACCTTACTCATGGATTTTGCCTCCCCCTTCTACCTCATATTATTCTAATCCACCTTCGCGTTCCCCCACCCCAGACCCACGGGCCCCAGACCCATCTTCGTCTCCGTAAGATTCTCCTACTTTCTTTTCTGAACCACCTACTCCTAACTCATTACTCTCCCCTTAAAACACTCTCTGTAAACCATCTGCCACACACACACACACAAGCACCATCGAATTAATTATTGTTACAGCTCCGTTTGTTATTTTACATTTTAACCTTACCGTTATTGTAATTTTGTAATGTCACATCCAAACAGAGAATAAATATCGAAATTGTCACTTTAACTTTCCCATTTTATTTAAATATTTATACCATCGCGCGTTCATTACATTTTCCCAAATTATTCCGATCGCGGTCCCATGCCAAGTAAAGGATTTCGGTACCCTGATCTAAATTAGAACCACCCTGCGTACACTCGCGTAAGTGTAAAGTGACCCTTCCGGTCTCTGATCTGCATTGCCGGCATTCAGGTACGTTTGGGGCATACGCCTTGCGCGTGCGACCGTTGCGTTCTCTTTCAGGACGTAACACTGTCAACTGCATTTGAATAATATGAAATGTGGTACCAATTGATTAAAATTTTCTCAAATAGCAATTTTGCTGCCACTTCTATCATGTGTTACTTTTGAGAATGCTGAATTTTTTCGTGCGTCACATTTTGCAGTTCCAATTTTTATATTATTAAAAATACAAAGAAGTTTCCGCCGTTTACAAAAGATGGCTCCACCGACAAGATTACTTTGAAATCGTCAGATGTAAAACATCATATAGAAAGTTTGGACACCTGGCAACAACATAACCTTAAAATACTATGGACTTTGTATTGGCAGTATACATTTTTTTCTTTCGAAAATGTCGAGTTTTGTACCGAATAAGCGTCATTTGCGGGAAGTTTTGATTTATTCCTTTCATTTAAAGAAATATGCTGCTGAGGCGCATCGGTCGCTTGTAGAAGTTTACGGTGATGCTGCTTTAAGTGAGAGAAGTTGTCGTAAATGGTTTCAAAAGTTTAAAAACGGCGAGTTTGAAGTGGAAGATAAAGAACGCAAAGGAAGGCCAGTAAAGTTTGAAGACGCTGAATTAGAGGCCTTATTGGACCAAGACTCATGCCAAACGCAAGAGCAGCTCGCGAACTTGGGAGTAAGTCAACAAGCGATTTCAAACCGTCTCAAGACCATTGGTATGGTACAAAAG
>NW_014562285.1:0-359 GCF_001313825.1 Dinoponera quadriceps
TCGAAGGAGACGGAACCGTGCCGACACGGCGGCGGTAAACGAAAATTCGCGCGGGAGCTTTATATATCGCGCGTGCAACATGAATATATTCCCGGGGATGATACACCGCGAATGCGAACGCATAACGATCGCGTGCAATTTTTATCGCAAATGTGATTCGCCGGCGGTTCTTTTGTGACTCGAAAATAACCATCACGTGCATACAGTTTAATACGGATCAGCCGTAACTGAAATTTCCAAGTTTTCCCACGTCCTTTTGATGACTTTAATTCTGCGCCATTCGTATTCAAAGCGAATTTAAGTGAACTCATATCGACGAGGAGCCACACGGCGAAAATGATCTCGAACGCGTTATGCGC
>NW_014562286.1:0-2839 GCF_001313825.1 Dinoponera quadriceps
TTAAGGGAGGTAGCGCCTAAAAGAAATGAGAGATCGTTACTTTGTCGTGTTTTACTTGTACTTTCTATCGTAAGTGTGGCGGTTTCTCGAACGCATCCTCGGAATGAAAAAAAAAATGTACAGAACTTTGAAAGAGATTGATAGAGGGGGAATTTGTGTTTTTTGATCGATGTAAGTATTTCGCTTTCGACTGGCTTCCAATACGGCGGATTTAATCACGCATAACCGTAGGTAGAATCGTATTAGTATATTTGTGATAGTTTTTTTTTTTTTTTTTTTTTTTTTTATACGAGCATATGTATCGATTTGTCATGCTGGGACTCGAACGCTGCCACCTGTAAGTGATGAGAAATTCACACAGTAACAGGGATTCCGATTCCTTCAATTGTAGTCCGTGGAATGGGAAATTATTATTATTATATTTCGCGCGTGGTGAAATATCTATACTACAATTTGGCGTCGTGAATCTTTATTTATGGGTTATCACAGAAACTCGGGTCCGTATAGTTTATAAGCTTAACGATATCAGACGTAATTTTGCATCGTTGTTGAAAGATATTATTTTATATGGCGATTTTCATTTATTATATACTTTTCCAGCATTGCGGACATTTCTTCTTCGTATACACTCCGTACATATGATATACGTCGACCACTATAACGCTAAGAGAGATCAGAGTACTTATTTTCTATCAAAAAACACAATCTTGCGCGTGCACCGCACCTAATTGGTCTAGTTGGACATCTGTTTAGGTGGCAGTAGCGATTACCAAGGATAGAATTTTTATCGACCATATAGAATCCTTTATGATTACGAATGATGCCGTAATTAGCATCATTATGATCCATAATGTAGTATAAGATTTTATTTGCACAGTTCTTTCACATTGACAAACATGTGATATTGTGCTTTATTTTTCAGAAAATCAGTCCATATCCTCTTGAGACATATATGTGTGTACACGTAAAAATAATAAAATATGCAAAAAACGTCTTATTTATAATAATGGGATCAAGAAAGACGATTTCTTTTCTTTTTTGATATATTTCAACAATATCAATAATATTAAGGCTTTTGGGTACTCGCTGCAACTGTCCTTGTTTGATGACGTCAGAAGCGAGAAAACGCATGTCAAGAATCCTCGCGTTATACATTCAAATAAAGTGCACGGACAATTTTACAATTATATCGAATCGATTACAAATGTCATTTTGTAAATATATTTTTTTATTTGAACGTATAACGCAAAGATTCTTGACATGCGTTTTCTCGCTTCTGACGTCATCAAACAAGGACAGTTGCAGCGAGGAACCGGCCTTAAGTCGTAACTGCTTTTCATCAAAACTTTTATTTAAATTGTGCTCCACCAAGTACGGAAAATAATGGTTGCTATTTTACAAAAATGATTTAATTCAGAACTTGGAAAATTTATTCGAGCAGAATATTTTCAAATATTGATGAAAGAAAAATTATATAGTTATATGATATCCGAGAAACAGCACTCGTACACACACATAATATATATAGCATATGTCATAAGAGGAATATCGTAATTTTCATAAAAATTTATTGAAATTAAAATGTGAAAGGTCTGGAAGTTAGAATGAGAAAAAAGAGGAGTATATTTGATATGCGGAATTCATTTATACGATTGACTATTTTACTATTTGTCTCTGTAGATTTTCTTTTGTGTGACATAATACTTAAATGATTGTGCAGTAAGTAATTCGTGAATAGTTTTGACCAGTTTCTAAAGTTTGGACTGTGCTCGAGAGTGAAGGCAGTGATTGAAACAGGAGTAAGATCCAGGAAGAGACAGAGATTCGTTTAATCGTAAAACCGAGTTTACTGCATCTGTGTTTCCGTAATCAGTCGACAGAAGCTTGCCCCCTTCTTCCTGTTTAAGTGAGGACTGATCTTTCGAGAGACAGTGCTTGGTGGTATTAAAAAAAAAAAATGAAAAGATTTTAAACAGACAAAAAGAAAAATGAACTCTCGACATGTGTACAGTGATGTAAACGACGAAGTGATTGTGTTCCGCGTTTGAGTACGGAGAGCGCTTCGAGTATATCCGGAATGTATATTTCAATATTCATTCCCGGAGTGAGAGGAGGATCTCCGTACTTGAACACGATTGAAGGTGAAGTGGTTAAGTACGCTTAGTGTTCGAACCGAAAAATAGATGCAGTTTATGCAGAGAAAAATCACAAAATGTTGTGTTAATTTTCTTAGTACCGTTCATCACCTACCAAAAAAAATCGAGAGAACACGGAATCTCAGTTGATGTTACAGTGATGCGCATTTCAGTAAATATTCGTTGCTCGCGATATCCGAGAGAAGTTAAAAAAAAAAGTATAAAACTCGAATACGAATTAAAGCCGTCGATGAGTAAAAAAGAAAAAGTCAGGCGTTCGTTCGACGGCAAAAGAGATCGACGCATCGTTCTTCGAAATGTTGTACGCATGCATGTGGCGACGGGAAGTAACAATTAGACTGCTCTCGATTCTCCGAAGAGTTTTGTACTCGGTATAGAGTTCGGGTTTTGCCTCACGTTAAAGTTAAAGTGAAGTTTCTCGTGTAATACATAGTGCTGTTGTGATCTGTCGTTTTAGCAATGACAATCCGGGAACAATCGGAACAAACGCCGAGCGTAGATCCGTAAAAAGAATTTCGAGAGTGTGCTTGTGCTAGCTAAGAATTGTCTCCCTGATGTCGAAGGAGGGGAAAGGATCGTCGTCGTATTTCTCGTTCGTTAAATTGTCGCCCGTGAGAAAAGAGACGGCCGTTGGTGATGTTAGTGTTCTCTGTGGTTTGTTGTGAACATTCAGGGAGAAACAG
>NW_014562287.1:0-216 GCF_001313825.1 Dinoponera quadriceps
GGCTTGAATCTGTTCGACTAATTACGCTAGTTCCATGAGAAAAGGTAAAGGAAATCCATCCGCTGACAAAACGTGCGAGTTTGCGTGTAATACACGAAATAACGTAAAGGTCGAATGAATCTTGCGTTTCATACATTAAATCGTGAACGGATGCAAACTGGCGAGTGTGATTGAACTATTCTGCTTTATTACGTTATTTCCATGCGGCAGCCTCGC
>NW_014562287.1:779-1026 GCF_001313825.1 Dinoponera quadriceps
AGCGTTTCTTTCGATTCTACATCAGAAAACGTGAACTAATGCAAATTCACGTTTCGGCTTGAATCTGTTCGACTAAATACGCTAGTTCCATGAGAAAATGTAAAAGAAGTCCATCTGCAGACGAAACTTACGTGTTTGCGTGTAATAGGCGAAATAACGTTATTGTCGTGTGAATCTTGCCTTTCTTTACGTTAAATAGTGAACGGATGCAATCTGGAGAGTGTGATTGAAATATTCATCTTTATTA
>NW_014562288.1:0-335 GCF_001313825.1 Dinoponera quadriceps
AGCGATTCGCAATGGCATTTGCGGTTAATTCGTGTGGTACACATTTTCCTTATTTTGAATTTTTCTCATTGCATGTAGATGTTTGGAAACAGCCATCGGAGTAACATTTAATGCTGCAGACAATTCTTGGAGCGTTTGAGTAGAGTTTTCGTCCAATAATGCCTGCAAATCGGCGTATTCAAACATTTTCGGTTGGCCTGAGCGTTCTTTATCATTGACATCAAAATCACCAATCTCAAATCGCTGAAACCATACTTGGCATGTTCTTTCCGATGGAGCATAATTGCCATAAGCTTCGAAAAGCAATTTATGAGCTGCAGCTGCAGTTTTTTTCA
>NW_014562289.1:0-231 GCF_001313825.1 Dinoponera quadriceps
ATTGAAAAATAAATGTAACAATTGACAAAATTATTAAAATATTTTTATAAATTAATGTAATTTAAAAAATTTTTCATATAACAGTTATAAAGAAATTTGATATTTTAATGACTATTATCAATCGGTTTTAGGTTTAATTTGGGTTTGGGTCCCGTTTGGGTTTGGGTTGCGTTTGGGTTGCGTTTGGGTTTGGGTTGGGCGTGGGTTTGGGTTGCGTTTGGGTTTGGGTTT
>NW_014562290.1:0-807 GCF_001313825.1 Dinoponera quadriceps
GGGTCCAGCGCGACTCGCATCGGTACTCTAGTACCGAGCTACCGCTCTAATTATGCTAATTGACATATATATTTTTTTGTTGTTATAACATCTGTGAGCCAGCGGCGTCAGTCACAATATACTACCGTGCGTCGTGCGCAATGTTGCTTATATGTTTTTTATTTTCCCATTAATTCGGGAACGTGCCCCGCGCGCGTGGCACTACCTAATCCGATCATAATCTATGAACGCGTTTGCTATTTCTATGGACGATCTCAATGCAATCATTGAGACTGTCANTGAGACCGTCATCATATCTCTCCGCGTTATTCCCAATTTTTTCAAGTTCTCGATTGTTCTCAGTGGTAAATTACCCTTGGAACCGACTACAATCGGTAGGACCCCTGCGTTCACACATTTTATTTTCTCTTTTACAAATTCAGCCGTTTCTTTGTATTTTTCATCCTTATCAGTGAATGCTCGCCGCAGGCTATCGCGATTCTCGTAACGGATGGTAACGTCGACCACGTATAACCTTTCCCGGTCTTTAATCACCAGGTCCGGTTTTTTCAGCTCGCCCCGAACATTCACTGTCGGCTCCGAGAAAACAGTACAATTTTTTCTCACTCTTTCTTCTACAGGGTGCGGCGAAAGGTATGCCCTCATTTTGAAGAGCAATCAATAAAATACTATTAAATGTAGAGGATTGGAAATTTTTTTATTACCTTTGGTACTTCAAACAATTTTTTTACATTAACGTTTAAAAACGATATCTGCAAGATGGCGGCCTCCAGTAGCAATGCACTGATGTAGCCGATTTTGGAAGCT
>NW_014562290.1:901-1462 GCF_001313825.1 Dinoponera quadriceps
CTTTTTCAGTCTCCTTTTCGCTGGCTCTATTTCGTCTTGTGTCGCTGGCCAATTTATCCTCAGTGAGTTTGCGTATGCCTTTAGTTCTTTTTGAACCACGGCATCCCCGAGTACGCCGCTTAGCGCGGAATCATGCGTTTCTCCCGCGCCGACAGCGCTCCTGAGCACGGCGAGTTTAATAATATGCTCCAGTCGCGGGATACCCAATCCGCCACTCCCGACCGGAGAGTACAGAACACACTCCGTTGTCGAGACTGGCAAATGTAGCATCCGCTTAATTTCTTGCCTTATGTCCCCGTCCATAACCCTCAGTGTCGTGCCCGCAGGCGGACACATCACCAGGCCGTGGATGAAGTGCGGCAGAACATAAGTTTTTATAATATCGAGTTTTTGGTGCGGCTTAAGCCCCAGTCGCGACGCAACATTTTTGACCGCTTTTATCGCGTTAGGGATTTCCACTCTCTTTATGAGTCCCGACCATGAATTCAATTTCACACCCAAGTATGTTAGCGTTTCTCCCGATTCACAATATGGGATCACGCTTTCGCCGATAGCAACCCG
>NW_014562291.1:0-518 GCF_001313825.1 Dinoponera quadriceps
GTGCCCGCGTATCTTACGCCGTTTATAATTATATTATCATCTATATCCATATCGAAACGTTTATTACCAAGCATCGGTCCTTCGTTGCTTAAATAAACTCCGTAAACGGAGTCTACATGCCTCTTTCTCTCACCACTCAAACTATCCACAATATACTTTTGGCCTAGTGGACCCAATTGACTTTGTAATGATAGTCGACCTTCCGATTTTTGCAATTCATGTTGCACAGATTTCTTGAGAGACTCATTTTCGGTTTCATAAACGTCCTCATCAGCAAGCGTGTTCACGACTTCAACACGTTGTTGCGTGAGTGGTGTCGGTAACCTATCCGATGAAATCTTTCTTCGTCGTTTTTCTCGCAGTTGATCCAAAATAATATCGTCCTCTAGTCTTCTTTTCCGTTCATTCTTTCTCTTGTCAGCATGTGTATTAACTAGTTTTCTCTCTTTCGTTTCCATCTTTCTCATATGCTCTTTTTTTCCTTATTAAAGTAATATTTCATTTTTCACATCTTCAAT
>NW_014562292.1:0-2347 GCF_001313825.1 Dinoponera quadriceps
TTTTCTTCGGCCTCAACAGCCAAAGTATTTTCCATATCTTTTTGATCATTCATCCTCTGTACAATCTCATTCCCAATTTTTACATCAAATTGTAGTCTTTTCCCAAAAGTATTGTTCAGAAATTATGCAATCCTAAAATAAACTGAATCGAACGCGTCGATTGTAAGATGGTAGTTGGTAGCGGAGGCTCGTCGAACAGATCCGATATCTGACGATCACTGTTTAGCGCAAAACACGATCGACAACGGCTACGGATANCTTTCGGTCATTTCCGGAAAATCCAAAAGATCATTCGTCGTAATACTTTGAAAAACGAGTTTTCGGCGAAACCATCCTTTTTCTTCGGCCTCAACAGCCAAAGTATTTTCCATATCTTTTTGATCATTCATCCTCTGTACAATCTCATTCCCAATTTTTACATCAAATTGTAGTCTTTTCCCAAAAGTATTGTTCAGAAATTATGCAATCCTAAAATAAACTGAATCGAACGCGTCGATTGTAAGATGGTAGTTGGTAGCGGAGGCTCGTCGTACAGATTCGATATCTGACGATCACTGTTTAGCGCAAAACACGATCGACAACGGCTACGGATACGCCTACGGCGACTTCGTAAAAAAGCATACCCACTACCACTCACGCAGCGGCGGCAATCTTATTATTGCCTACTACTCTGTTTAGGACTCCGTGAAAAAAGCATCATACTGTTGCTATTTTCTAATTCATTTTCGTAGATTATTTTGTTACGATAAAAAATATCTACGAAGTGAAACGTGCACTTACAATGTGCTGGCTGTGACATTGCTTTAAATAAAAACGGTAGAAAAAAATTAGTTCTCAATGGAGAAGAAGCAAATTCTTTTTCTAGTTGTTTAAAAAGAACGATATCCGTCAATGACATTCTGTGCCACAGGTGTCGGCTTTCTATTTATAGAAATAAAGAATCGGAAAATAATTCTGAGTTGGAAAGAGATTTTCCTTTCTCCGAATCAACTTCTGATCCGATATTCGAAGTTCAGTTACAACCAAAGGAAATCATGCCTGAGGTTGAATATATTGAAATTCCTATTCAGGGAACAGTTTCTACGCTTAAATATTGTTGCATTTGTTGTTCCACAAAAAATCTTACGGTAATTTCAGAAGAGGCTCGAATGCAATCATACATTAAGAAAAAAATCTATATACCAGTTGATAATCGGTGTTGTCGAAGCCATGTAATAAAAATCGAATTTTTGAAAAAGATCTTAATCTTCTGAAGATATACTCTAACACAACATGTCTCACTGGGTTAGAGTTATCCAAATTGATGGAAACACTTTCTATCAAATGTGATTCGACATTACTTGATAAAGTCGGTGAATTCACTCTCTCAAAACAACAACTTGATGTCTTTACAGGATTAACTTGGAACAATCTTATTTAAATAAAAGATATGGTGGTTTCATTGAGAAATAGTAAGTCCCTTTCAGTAATTCAAGCTCTGGTTGTGTTCCTTTTGAAATTACGTACAGGAAACTCCAACAAAATAATAGTTTCCATCTTGCAATTGGAGAATGAACAATCAGTTACAGATTATTCTACGAGCTAATTAAGTCTTTGAAAATGACATTTTAACATTTCATTTTGGCTTACATGCTGTTAATAGGGAAGATCTTATTCAAAATCATAATACGGAAATAACAAAAAAATTGTTTGATGTTTGCGACAATTTATTTTTGATTTGCGATGGTACGTACACCCGACATCAAAAAAGTACTAATAATGAATATCAGAGAAAATCTTTCTTAGGCTAGAAAAAAGTTCCTCTCTGTAAACCCTTTACTATCTGTACAACTGATGGATACATAGTTGACACGCTTGGACCGTATTTTGCAAATCAAAACGATGCGGAGATTTTGAAGAACATCATTCAAGATTCAAATGGTTTGTACAAGTTGTTACTGAAAGGTGATACTTTTGTCCTCGATCGCGGTTTCTGAGATATAGTAGATGATTTAGAGAAAAAGAAGTTTAAAGTTTTAATGACTGCATTGAAAGGAAAACGAAAGCAATTGTCAACAAAAGAATCCAATCAGTCTCGATTTGTTACTTAAAATCGCTGGGCAGTTAAATCTGTTCATGGAGTGCTGAAACAAAAGTATCGTCTTCTGGACCACAAAATAGACAATAAGGTGATACCAAAAGTTAGAGTTTATTTTAGGACTGCATAATTTCTGAACAATACTTTTGGGAAAAGACTACAATCTGATGTAAAAATTGGGGATGAGATTGTACAGAGGATGCATGATCAAAAAAATATGAAAAATACTTTGGCTGTTGAGGCCGAAGAAAAAGGATGGTTTCGCCGAAA
>NW_014562293.1:0-10990 GCF_001313825.1 Dinoponera quadriceps
AACTCCAACCACCCAAACCTCATCCACGGGACAGCCCACTTCCGCCCTCTTTCTGCGCACTGCGGTGCGTGGGAGACATGCAGGAGCTGTCTTTAAATCAAAACTACCAGGCCTGCGTTTCTGTGGCTTTGTTCGCAACGACGACGTAGCCGGAGTTTTCCCTTTTATTTTCAGCACGGGTCGGCTTGCTTTTATAGTCCTAATACCAAGGTGGAAGTATCGTACTGAGGGTATGAATGGCTGCGAGGACGGAAAAGATGCGAAGTCGCCAGCTATACAACTCCGGGGTACCTGCCGGCCCCCCGGGTTCTCTAGACTTGGCAACATAAAGCGGCTATGCGTTGCTCGACCTCCATTCCGACTCCCAAATTCAATATAGTATTTTTTTCAATGATGTGTTGAGGAGAAGTTTCCATCTGGCTGAACGCTTCCGACCAGACAAAGCCGCAACTTTGGAAGCGGGGGGATCCTCTGATGCTCAGTCGCACGCTTGGTTGAGGCCCCCGCTTCCAGGAGGGCGCTTCGACCAACCGTGCACGCGCACATCCGCGGCTCAGAGCAATTCGGTGCACGGTCCCAGGTTCTCAGCCTTCGTGCTGTGAATGTTAGTTTAGAGAGATGTGAAAGGCAGCTCATACCGGCAATCCTCGACCGGGTGAAGCAAATCAGGCTAGGCTCTGGCAATAGCTCCGCGATAAACGTAGATGCCGCGATCGCGACCTCGTCCCAAACCCCAGTAGAAGTAGTCGATTCTTCCGTGCCTCTGGTGCCGGCCAGGAACACTTTACTGCCCGCGTTGCTTAGATCTAAGGGAATTAGGGTGCTGCAGTTGAACATGAGGCGTTCGGCTGTGGTGACAGGGGAGGTTCGTCAACTCATTGTCCAAAAGCGACTGGACATCCTGCTCTTGCACTGGAGTTGCATGTCCGGAAGCAGGGCAGTGGGTACGCCTTCGTCGGCCTAGGGACTGGAATGAGGGTGGCTGCTGTGTGCGCGCAACATCCTTGGGCCCAGTAGTCGCTTGTAATCCAGAATTCCAGATAATGTTTGTCTCGCAGCTCAGCATGACGCACTGCACATGTGCGGAAGTGCAAGCACCCGGCTTCCTTCTACATTGCATCGTGCTACTTTCAGTACAGCGAGATAGAGAAGCACTTAAGGCACCTCGAAATGGTGCTTCGTTCACTGAGGGGGCAGAGGGTGTTAGTGGGAATGGACGCCAATGCGCGATCCCCTCTGGGGGATCTTTGAGGTGACCGTAAATTGGACGGTATGGAAGCGATGCTCCAGGACATTATCTGGGCCCGCGGATACAAAGTCTTTAATATTGTCGGACAGCCACCTACTGCCCACCTACTGAACGGCATAGAGATAGTCGCACATCGATGTGACCCTGTCGTCCCCATCCATAAGCCAGTTCGTCGGTGAGTGAAAGGTACGTTGCGACTGGAAAACCAGTGACCACAACTTCCTGGATATTAACCTGAGGGTGACAAAAATCAGAAGCAGGGAGCAGCGAACTACAAAAGTTCGGTTCGACACCAATCGGGCTGACTGGGAGAAATTCGCTTAGAGCCTCGTCGATCTGTCCGGATCGAGATTTGAAGTCCTTGGTTTGACGTCTGCGGAAGACGTGGTGAAGTTCGCGGATGCTTTTGCGGGCTCCCTTATTGACGCCTGTAAGAAGGCAATGCCATGAAAAAGGCAATACAGAAAGTCCAACCTGTGGTGGACGAAAAATCTGACGATAAAAAAAAATTCGTCTGTAGGGACAGACGGGCATACCAGCAGGAAAGTGTTGAGCCGACCCGCTCCGCCAAACTACGTGTCTACCGCTGTTCTTTGCGGGAGTACACCAGGGAGGTGAGGAAGGCGAAACTCGAGAGCTGGCGGAAATTTTTGACGGAGCAAGGGAACTCGAAGCCCTAGGGATTTGTTTATAAGCATCAGACCGATAAGCTCCGGGTTGACAAAGTGCTAAGCAGTCCCCGTGGCGAAATTTCCTCGACCGTCTCCCTAGAGGAGACCGCTGCTCACCTGCGCGACGTGCACGTGCCAGATGACCGGTAGAACGAGAACGCGCTGCAGCAGCGCGAAGTCAGATATTGTCCACACCATGTGCCTGACACTGCCGATGACCCTCTCTTCACGAGTGCAGAAATCGCAGCAGTAGTCAGATTTCTGGCAAACAACAGTGTGAGGACTGGATCTCATCGAGGTCTCGGTACTGTAGGCCGCCTACAGGGCAATCTCCGGTCAGTTCATTAAGCTTTTCAATGGGTGCCTTCATTGGAACGTCTTTCTCTCGATCTGGAAGGAGAGCTCGCTCAGAGTCTTCCTGGAGAACAAAGACGCGAAGGACCCCAAATCCTACAGGCCGATTTGCCTCCTCTCCGTAATAGGAAAACTCTTCGAGAAGTTTCTTCTGAAGCGATTCAGCCGGACGTCACTCTCGCCGGGGACAATCTCCGATCGGCAGTTCGGCTTCACATCCGAGAGGTCGACGGAGGACGCTGTCGTGGAGCTGCGACGGATGGTCTCTGCCTCTGAACAGAGATACGTCATTGCGCTGCTCTTCGACATCTCGGGCGCGTTTGACAAAGTCTGGTGGCCCCTCGTACTATCAGGATTTAAGGATAGAAACTGTCCCCTTAAAAACTTCAAAGTGCTAATTGACTACTTCCGGGATAGGAAAGTCTCTCTTTTCTTCGGAGATATAACGGTCTCGAAGAAGGCCACCAGAGGTTGCCCGCAGGGCTCGGTGTTAGGTCCAACTTGTTAGAACGTTATGTTTGACAGACTCCTTAGGGTTCTGGAAGCTACAGTACGAAATAAATTCTTAGCATACGTGGATGATCTTCTCGTATTAGTCAGCGGTGATTCCCGCAAAGAAATAGAAATAAAATCACAGGAAGTAATCGACGAAATACGGAAATGGTGTACCTTTACCAAATTAGAGTTTTCGTCGCGAAAGACTGAGGCAATTGTCCACAAGAGCGACCTTATCAAAAGGGCTCCAATAAGCAGACGGGGAGGAGCGTGTCCCAATTGAAAACAAAAAGCGGTCATGGCCAAAAAGGCTGACCTCACGGGTAGGTCACCGAACATACGATTAGGAAATAATAAGATTCAATTTAAGAAATCAGTTAGGTACCTTGGCATCCACATAGATAGAGGAATGGGTGTATCCACCAATTGTAAATATCTCAGGGAAAAGGTCGGTTCACTTTTAGTAAACTAGCCAGAAAGGCGGAATGTAAATTGGGACTGCGTTTCGGGGCGATTTCGGCTATATTCAGTGTTTGCACCGACGGTGGCATACGCTGCCGCCGGGTGGACCGACCTGTGCACCAGGGGCGACCTGAAGTCTTCAGGTCTCTGCAGCGCCGAGTGCTCATTTCGGTGACCGCCGCGTATCGCACGGCATCGACTGAGTCGCTCTGTGTGGCTGCGGGCGCGGTTTCCGTCGACATCTCTTTCGCGGAATCCCGGGCGCGATTCGAAGTTAGAAAAAAGAGGGATGCCAAGGTAGGAGATAGGATTATTGCCTACGCAGGGAACCAAAAGGAAGCGTTAGGCCTCGTGAGCGGCAACGGAGATGTGGCAGGACAGATGGTTTCCTCTTGTCAAAGGTCACATCACACGTGCCTTCTTCGGCGATGTCGGAGCTAGGGTTGGTATGTCCTGGTTCAAAACCGACCATACCTCACGCAAATGATCACCGGACATGGCAACTTCCAAAAGCGCCTCGCGGATGTGGGACTTGTAGACGGTGGGATATGTGCGTGCGGGGACGGCGAGGACACTGCGGCGCATCACCTCCTCCATTGCCAGCTCTTTGAACCGCAAAGAGAGGCTCTGCGGAAATTCGTTCCGGTCGGGGCCTGGGAACGGCCGGCGGCAGCACCCTTCTTGGTGTCGTCTCCAGAGGCTTTCTCGGTCTTTGCTAACTTCTGCAAGGAGACTCTTTGAATGAAGGGAGGTTGTTGTTAGATTTCTGGAACAACAAGGCCGAGGGATGTCGGAGACCTCGGTCATAGGGGTGTGGCCTCTTAAGCTTCGCGAGATCACCACACGCCCGGGTTGTTTAGGCGTTCTTAGCTGGATTCCTAGGTAGGGTTTAGTTTTCAAACTAGGCAGGGTCCCACCCGTTATCCAATGGCTGGCGAGCAGGATCTTGCATCCAGCCATATCCCTTTTTATCTGGAACACCTAATCCTATTAACTGTCCAAAATATCAATAGAGTCAATAGAGTCAGAGTGTGTGTCCAGGATCGGGACACAAATGGGCCGGCCTCCCTGTGGTCCCCGTGGATGTGGCACGTGCGCAGGCTGCGTGGGGCTAGCGGTTTACAGCACACTCCGCGCGCGGTTGGAGGGTTAGGAAGCGCGTACGGTTACGGCTGAACTGCCCATCTTGCGAAGTACGCCCGCAGGCGCTGCTGGATTTTTCCATCGACCGCTTTCTTGTCAGTCGTTGCCAAAGCTGGGAAGATAGAAAAGATGTTTGGTAGCGTATAGCCTAAGAGCTAATGTCGTATGTCGTGGCACGTGAGTGTATGTGAAGGCACGGAAGTTGTGTAAGCGGGCACAGACGTCTTGATCCAGATCAACCAGGCATTTTCGGTGGCCACCCTGAACTAGAAACGCGTGAGAATGCATGTCGCAGTAAAAGATTTGGCGGTCGATTTCCACTCGACAGGTGAAGACTTTAGTCTGGGCGTATTCCACAACTTGAAGCAGTTGGACATAGGTAGAGAATACGTATTGAATTCGATTTCTCCTCGAAAATATTGCATTCTTCTAAGTCAAGAAGGGAGATGGTGGTCACATTGAATGATCTTCCCCCGCAGTCGTACCTTATAAAACAAAGCGCTCTAGGCACTAAGAGGGAGATTGTGTGAAGAGTAAATCTCTGGAATATTGTCGAACATATTTATAAAAAGCGGTTGTATTCGTTGCAAAGATGCATAGGCAGTTAAATCTAAAAGGAGGTATAATTTATTTCTCCGTGGTTTCAGGTCTCAACCTGGTTCTGTAGAACGATTTATGTGTAATCGGTTCGGATACACAATTTTGGAGGAATTTCGGATATGTATGCAAATGTTGCCATCTCGAAGTACTTCGAGAATTTTGTAAGGACTAGAATACTAGTCTGCGAGTTTAAGAGGTGCGTGGGTCAACATAAATACATAGTCTCCAACTTGAAAATTTTATTCATTAACGCAGCTGTCGTAATAAATTTTTGATCGAATTTTTGCTTCTTCTAGGTTTAATTTGGCTTCGGTTTGGAGATCTCGGATGCGGATGAGCAGGTCAGTAAAGTTATTGTTATATGTTTCAAGTTGAGAAGTAGAAAGGCAATCGGAATGCATACGGGCGGCTCGATCAAAGACAAGCTCGTGAGGAGTAAATTTCATACATTCATAGATACTAAGTATTATAAGCAAAGCAGGCTAACTTGATGACTGTATCCCAGTTACGTTCATCATTAATAAAACATTTTATATATTCGCAAAGGACATGATGGGACCGTTCCAATGATCCATTACACTGGAGATGAAACGCGGCAGTTTTAAAGTGCTTAATTTAAAAATGTTTTGATATTTCGCGCATTACGCGAAATATCCTGTCCTGTGAAATTTGTCCCTTGATTTGTAAGGATAGCCTTAGGGCATTCAAATCGGCATATAAAATTATTGACGAATGCGGCGGCAGAAGATTAGGCTGTGAAATGAGTTAACGGGACAGCAATTGAATATTTAGTGAGTACGTCTTGAATTGTAAGTAAATAAATTCTTTCATTCCGTGTTTTTGTCAATGGTCCTAAAATGTTCAGTGCAACTTTATCGAAGGCGGCACCGGGAGGGTCGATCAATATCATTTCTTGGCGTGTTTTAAGGCGGACTAATTTTTTTATTTGACATGTGCGACATTGCCGAATATATAGTATTTGCTGTTTTAAATGGTTCTAATGAAAATTTTGCCGAATACGATTATAGGGTTTTGTAACCCCTTTATTTCCAGCGAATGTGGAGGCATGATTCTCGTGTATAATACGTGCTCGTTCGTCCTCCGGAGGACATATGGTGAGCCATGAACAGATCGTGATAAAAATTAATCTTTCAGCGAAAGTGTTTTCTAGTAGTTCTCGCGTATGGCGTTCCAATTGATGTCGTCAAGAGTTTCGGTTTCGTGATACAAAAGGATTTTAAATTTAGTTCCAGCAAGATATCTAATAATGAATGAAATGATTCAGTAAAAATCTTGAAGTCTAATAGCACTGATCGTCTTTCTTTAATTGTTAGGATGATTAAAGTCTTCCCGGTATTTTCGATAGGAAACACTTGGCCTCGACCGAATGTCAATTCGTAGAGAGGAGGTATCTGGTTGACATCGACTAACAGCTGTGCGCCTTTATCGCGTAGATACGCGTCGACAGTGAATAATACAACCATATCATCCCTGCGAGGGAGTTTAACAGATCTACTTTCTTTAATGATGAGAGTGTTAAAGTAATGTAGAGTTGAGGATTTTTTTTCGATTTCAGAAAGGGATTCGGATTCTTCAGATTCTGTTTGATTATCGAGGTTTGCATGCACTAACGATTCTCTAAAAGAGAGTTCAATTTCTGGGTTCGCCTCGATACGTTCGGGAGAGCTGCATGACGCATGCGGGGCCTGAAAGGGGCCGGGAGTGGAAGAAACGGCAGGAGGAGGAGAGTCTACTGACGGATGGATTGACACAGAGGGGACAGCCGACAGCGGTTCGAGCGCCGGAGATACAGAGGCAGGGGAAAGATGAGTAGAGTCAGCTGTATGTGGCGATAGCGGGAGCGGCTGGCCATTATTGTTGCTGCCGCGAGTATCGTTAGGAGATGTATTAAGACAATTAGGAGATTTTGATAATTTACAAAGGATTTCGGGAGGGGATTCATCAGAAGGTAATTCGGGAAACTCAGGAGGGTTAGGTATGTCGGGAGGTGAGGTTGGTATGGGAAGTTGACAACTACGGAAGCGCGAGGCGACTGATGAACTATTTTGCTGAGCGCCGGGAGCGGGTCGCGGACGGAGGCTCATTTTACGTGGTCGCGAGCGCGGCTCGTCAGACTCAGAGTCAGGTGCATTATCTTCACGCGCGTCGTAATTGTTTATGTGTCTCTTCTTTCTTAATGGGAAGGATAGTAAGAAGAGGAGAGACGGAAGCTTCTTTCGCTCGGCTTAATTTTTGTCGGCGTGTTGGAATCAGGACACGAATCGAAAGATTCGACATAATTATTTTCCGACAGTTGTGACAGTTCGTCCGAATATTGTATTTTTTCGATTATGGAAATTTTGGCAGGTTCAATAGAAATTTGAGATTTAGAATGAGTGCCGTTATTTTACGAGAACTTTTCAGTTAATTCCCCATGCGGTGTGTTTCAAGAAAGCGCGTCTGCGTTATGGTATAAAGATCCTTTTTTGTAAATAATTTTGTAATCATGTTCTTCGAGTTTTAAACGCCAACGCATAAGCTGGGACGTGGGGTCCTTTACACTATACAGCCACGTGAGAGGCTGGTGATCTGTAATTAAGATGAATTCACGTCCGTACAAATAAGGTCAAAAATAGCATAAGATCGAAAACAGCTATATTTCAATAACAAAAGGTATACGAAAGAAACAAAATTGTAAAAGTTATATTTTTATAATAAAAAATATGATTATCCTCTCCACTCTTTAGGGATGGTAGGCATAAATTACAACAAGACTGGTTGTGTGAAAAGGAACTGTTATAACCATAAAAGTGAGACATATCGATTACCATAAACAAATCACGTTCGAACGTTACCACAATTACGAAACGTCACCTCGCAGAAATGCAACTCTGCATTCTGGCAAATGCAATACTGAAATCAAGATGATCAGCGTTCACATCTAAGTGACGCTGACACATCAAAACTATCTCCTCTGATTGAGACATAGAAGGAAGATAAAAAGGATGTGAGATCAAACTCAAGACGCGACTATAGACTCTCATCTTTCGGGTACCGACACGCTGTCGGTCACAGTATCGGGCAGAAAACATAATAAATACAAGTTCATCTTCGAACAAGATGTAATTTATTTTTACCACCGCCTTCCGTTCTACCGCGCTGCGACGGGCACCCCAAANACAAATTGGTGGTAGAGGGGATTCGCTGTCCAACAACAGCCTGCGACAGAACAAGTAGAAGGTTTCTGTGAAAAAGCAATTGGAAGTAGCAAACTGATGACAAACAAATATTGGGACAATCAGAAAAGAAGAAAACGATGTGGCAGCCCGGAACGAACGGACGTCGGAACTGCGACATCCGACACAGATCAATCACGATAACAGAGGAACCAACGTAACAGCAAAGGCAGCAGAAACGATCTACCTCAACGCAGTGACAAGCACCAAGCAACTCAACGCCGGACAATTGGGGTAGCGGTAACGAACCATGCGAGAACGCGATAACGTGATACGCCAACATGTGTCCAGTCGTATTAATGTAAGTCCTAATCTAATACACACAAGCGCGAAATTAAACCGTCCGTTTGAATGTCCGAAGGCAGTACTAGACCATCTAATTCTTGCAAAAACAGATCTTGGCTATTTAGCGACCAGGCATCAAATACACTATAGCAGCCAAACGAACTAGTGAACCCAAATCTCGGTAGCGTAATTAATAACACTGCGCAAAGTATACGAGAAGGATTACAAACGCGTTAACCGTACTAAAGAGTTCAAATGAAGAAAACCCCCGATACACATCGTAATTAAACGCGAATTTCCGTTTAATGAAATCAATAACAGTATATTATCAGCTGTAACTTCATGCGTTAGGAGACAAAGAAATTTACCGAGTCACAGTACCATTACTGACGTGTCAGGCAGAAGAGAATTTTCTTTACTTTTGAACGACAAGAGCGTTTACGACCCGAACAAATGACTAGATTACTTAAATATGGACAAGTGTAGACATCGCGACAGAAAGTGTACCGTATATTGATTGGCCCGCGAAAAACGAAGAAATCAATAGGTTACGAGGCACCATCGCGCATCATACGAACGGTAGCATAGAAGAAAATACTTTACCAATCATCAACAGGGAAGGAGAACGTGACTTACTAACAGAGACTGTACTACGTAAAATCCTCACTACATACGTAACCGAGCTATATAAGGAAATTATCGTACTGCAACAAAATAACGCAAAAAGGTCCACCAATGTATAAAGGCCTACTGCGACGGGGCATCGGAACAGAGACAGAACATATGAAAATACACATATACATGACTTCTTCTCGGTCGATAGTCTCACAATGAATTCATTCATAACCGACACCAACAGACAGTGGATAAAAAAGGCCAGGGACTTAATCCCGACCTATAATTGCTCAAGTGAAGAAAGTCTTAAGGAATTTATTACGGTTGCAATTATGCAAACAGTCTAATACGTCCTACAATAAAAATTACATTAACTAATGCATTAACATGTACGAAGCTAAAAGGACAGTCCATGACGGAAACGGAGAACCGGAATATGACCTAACGACAATTGAAAGAAATACTAAAAGCCAGCTATTCGAGAAAAAAGTCGACTACACTTACACCGCAAATTTAATTTCTTACGGCAAAAGCCCGGAGAAAAAGCGCGGGTCTTCGGAAATAGAGTTGATAAACTAGCGACAGAATTATACGAGTCAGCCGCTGACGGTACAATATACACTCCGGCAGAAAAGGCAGCCATCCACGAATTTATTATATCACAAGTTCTAATTAATTTCCAACTTGGGCTGAATGAGAACACACAAACTCTAATGCGATCCCGAGCTTCCGCTACACTAGCTGAAGCTATTGCTGGATCAGTGGAGGATGAAAACATAAAAGGATTAAATAACCACCACAATAATTGCGAAACCGCACTTCCATATAACAGTCGACCAACTACATGTTCACACGCTCAAGAAAATGTTAAACCTTCCACGTGCCACAAATGCGGCAAAACCGGACATCAAGAGAAAGATTGTCGTACCATCCGTTACACGAACCGATATATCTTACCAACAGTAAGCAAACATCCCCCCGTAAACACGACAGAAAAATATTGCACATACTGCCAAAACCGCCCCGACTGATATGCGTGGAATAAACCATGAATACGCTCCTATCGAATACGAAAGATAGGCAGTGAAGAGACAACCGAACGTAAAGTGCTCGAGAATTCCAGATCAACCAAGTGAAAACACTAGGCAAACACACATGGGATAGGACTTAGTAATACTCTCGGTTTGCGAAGCCAGATAGGGAAAGGTACCGCTTTTACTTGATACTGGATCGTCAATTAATTTTATAAAAGTGCGGACTTTAAAGGGAGAAACTCTCGTAACTACGGATAAAGTTAAGCTGATCGGAATAAGCGGACATCAATCGAGCACGCTTATTAAGTTCAACGCAACTATAATACTAGGGAAACAAGTCATACAACATAAAATCTACGTGGTAAAAAATGATTTTCCTTCGAATATGAAGGAATATTAGAAGTCGATTTCCTGCAGGCGCATAATGCGACCTTCAACTATTGAGGCAGGAAACTGAGCATACTTTGAGAGAACAATTTGGGTTGGTTGCCCTACAGTATATATCAGATACCTGCTTGAAGCGAAACAATAATAAAGGCAACAACAAATGTTAATTTGGTAGGGATCGTTATCGCTGAAGAAAAAAAAACGTGGAGATTTTATTGGAAATTGCTTAGTATCTCCAAACATTTACAGATGTAATATGAGCATCATAAACACTACGGAGGCCGTGGTCGAATTAGCTACGCCGTATGTAACCTTAGTAGACGTGCCAGATAACTATGA
This sequence comes from Dinoponera quadriceps, assembly GCF_001313825.1. Taxonomy (NCBI): domain Eukaryota; kingdom Metazoa; phylum Arthropoda; class Insecta; order Hymenoptera; family Formicidae; genus Dinoponera; species Dinoponera quadriceps. Next base: position 10,871 of record NW_014562293.1, read on the forward strand.
GAAAAGAATAAATCTAATTACGAGAGAGATATATGGTAAGACATTTCAACAGCAAATGGATAGATTAATGTAACAATTAAGCCTACAACACCTAACCCATGACAAACGAAAAACAATATG
>NW_014562294.1:0-590 GCF_001313825.1 Dinoponera quadriceps
GGATTATAAAATTTTGTTTCCTGCTTCCTCGCGTTTGGTGACTCCTTCCTGAAAGGGGTAAAAACTTTTTTTTTTGAAGTTTCTCCCGGACAATGCCTGCTACCGCGGACGAAAAGAAAATGCAATTGCGCCACGCGCCAGAGGGAGTGACCGTCGACGCGTGGGCGCACGGATTTTCGCCCGACCAGTTGACCGAACAACTGGCGGTACGGAGGCTACGGACGGACGGTACTACGGCGCTGCTTANTGATCCGGTATGAGAGGGTCACAAGTAGGCAGGGTGAGGGGGACATTCCCATCCCCTCACCTGCATTCGACGCCGCGCCTTACGGGTTCCCGGACCTCCCCGGAAAACCGGAAGACACAATCGGGGAGGTTGAAGGAAGCGAGGCGATCGGGGGTGTACCGGACGAAAATCGATACTACCCGACGCGACGGGAGGCGACCCGAGAGGGACGTCGACTCCGCGACCACCGCCGCCTGCCGTTGAGACCCCTCTAAGTGAGAGCGTCTACCGGCCGAGGCCTACGAGAAAATGCGGCAGTAGAATTTGAGTTTCTCCGGGAAGCGAGGTTCGGACGCGGAAACGT
>NW_014562295.1:0-411 GCF_001313825.1 Dinoponera quadriceps
ATTTTGAAGCTTGGAATAATTTGAATTATTAAATATTATTCGAAGTTTCAAATATTTAAAAAAACGAATAATATTAGAATTTTCAAATGTTCGTACAAACAAATATTATTCAAAAAGTTAAATATTTAAATTTTTTAATAATTAAAATAACGATGAGATTAATTTTGTTAATTATAATTTTTCAAATTTTTAATTCTTGACTATTCAAATATTCGAACATTCAAATTTTTTCTGACCTTCAAGTATTCGATTATTCGAAAAATTCGAATTCGAGATTTTTCAAATAACTTCGAATATTCGAATATTCAAAATTACGAATATTTGAATATAAATTATTAACCCTAATTTATAAGTGATAAGTAACTAAATTTGAAATATAAAAATATAAAGGTTTTACAAGGTTCCAGTTAG
>NW_014562296.1:0-1673 GCF_001313825.1 Dinoponera quadriceps
GTTGAGACCAGTTTGTTCAGTATTTAACGTTTAGTATATCGTTCTTTCGCACTTAAGAATTCAAAATGATCGGAATTAGACGGGCAACGAAATTTCATAGCTTCGAATTTCACAGATTTAAGACTTCTAATCTTTCGCTGCAACTGCTCTTGTTTGATGACGTCAGAAGCGAGAAAACGCATGTCAAGAATTCTTGCGTTATATGTATAAATAAAAAAATATACTCACAAAGTGACATTTGTGATCAATTCAGCACGCTTGCAGAATTGTCTGAACACATTTCTTTTACTCGAACATTCAATGAACAGTCTTAAACTTAACATTGACAACATCATGAGAAAAGAAATTAGAAAAAAAGGTTCAGTGTCGAGTTAATTTTGCGATTATATATTGATTGTTCGAATAGAAGAAAAGTGTTCGAACAATTTTACAAGTAGGTTGAATCTATCACAAGAATTATNGAACGTATAACGCAAGAATTTTTGGCATATGTTTTCTCGCTTCTGACGTTATCAGATAAGGTTAATTGCAACAAGAGGTTAAGAACCTTGGCAAGAAACGTGGGCATGAACCTAGAACTTTTTAATATCGGTTTGCTAAGAATTAAAAGTTGGGGCGTCTAAGCCTCTACAGAGAAAAGGGTTTCTTTAGATTTAGTATTCCTATATATTTGATTAAAATTTGTTCTATAGAAAAAATATATACATATATAAAATATTTGTTTGAATAATAATTTTATTGTCTCATTCAAGAAAATTCTATTACTTAACAGAAAGAACGCTATTATTTCAAACAATATTTCTTAACCAAATAAAATATTATTTTGTTACAATAAATATGTAAAATGAAACAAATAATTTCTTTATAAGAAAATTATTTTTTATTTCAAACATATTTTTTACTTTAGGTAATGATACATATTCGTTAAATATTCTAGTAATCGTATTTATTTATCGAAACATTAGTTTTTTTGGAACATGTCAATGATAAAATATGTTTGGATGCAATAGAATTTACATAATTTGAAGACATTTTTTTCTCAGTGTATATAGCGCGATTATTGCGAGATGTAAACCTCACACCACGTCATGTGAAATATCGTAACCATTGTAGGTTTTTTTTCAGTCGTTTAGAGCATCTGCGTATTTTTAACGTTAATGCAAGCTAAATTGCGACCTTGCTGATACCGCGCGGATATCACGAACACGGAAATATCGGTTTTATTAGCCCGTATTCTGTACTCATTTTTATCGATGAAAGTGCCTCTAAAAGTAGTTTAGGAACCACCTGATTGGCTGAGAAGCCACATTTAAGATACTTTTATTAATATATAAAAATAAATTCCGAATATGGACCTTTTTTGTGCGTTCTTCGCGCATAGCACGACGCGTTTTTGTTTGCGAAATTTATTTTATTTAACATACGAGGTCTGTTAAAAAAGTATCGCGAATTTGGTGTTTTTCAAAAATTATTTATTTATTCATAAATATCTATTTTGTCTCCTTCAAAGTAATCCCCATCAGATATTATACACTTGTGTCAACGTTTTTTCCAATCCTCGAAGCACTTCAAAAAATCATTTTTTGTGATCCTGTTCAGCTCCTCCTTCGGTGCCGTCTTTATCTCCTCAATCGTAGCGTAGCGTCGTCCTTTCATGTGCCTCTTCAGTTTCG
>NW_014562297.1:0-517 GCF_001313825.1 Dinoponera quadriceps
TTCTTATAGCGCGGTTTCCATATAACGCGGTACGCACTCACCGCGTTGTAGGAGGGTTGACTGTACACTATACTGTAGTACCACACACTATATACGGTACATAGTATCAAATGATTTGGTTGCAGTAACCAACCAATTTAGTTGAGGCTACTTAACCAAATCTTGGTAATTATTACCAAATCATTGTTGCAGTTCAGAGTTACTTTCCTATTATGCGGTTTAATAGTAGAAAAAAAATTGATATCATACGTACAACTACAATCTCGTTAATCTTCTATTATTGGTGAATTTTTAAACTACAAAAAATTCTCAAAAAAATGTAATAATTATTCTAAAAGAAACACTAAAAAACTATGAAAAATATGTAACAAATCAATACATTTCGCAGTTTAATTTCATACATTAAATTGTGATTCGATTTTTACTCAATTTGACTCTGTTGTAGTTGGTGCTACAAAACTTTTTCGTAACCTTGAGAGAGAGAGAGAGAGATAGAGAGAGAGAGAGAGCAGTGTCG
>NW_014562298.1:0-224 GCF_001313825.1 Dinoponera quadriceps
TGAGTAGATGAGAAGGGCCGGTTCTGGCTCACTTGGATCTGTTTTACCGACCGAGTAGGAAGGCCAGTTGGCGCAGTTGGCGCTGTTTTTTTTTTACCGACCAAATAGGGCCATTCAGCGGTCGGTACCCCCTCTTCCGACAGTCGGTATACTCTCGGCACCCCTCTACCCACCCTCCCTTTCCCTGATCGCGACCACCCGCGGTAGTCGCCTGCGAAGGTCCG
>NW_014562299.1:0-587 GCF_001313825.1 Dinoponera quadriceps
ATTGATAAGGTAAGAAAATGGCATAGTAACAGCTCACAAATGATAAAAACATACAATAATTACATTGTTTGGTGTTTTTTAACATTTTATAAACGTTTAAAATATAACTTAAACATTTTACGCACTTTTATACTATAAAATACTGCACTACATAATTCTTTTTTTCGGATGTTTTACGTATATCTTATGTGAAATAAGGATAGGAAACGAAAAATGATATGAAAAGAAAAGATAATTACGGCTCAAATTATAAATATTTCATTTACTTGACAACAGCTCTCCGACTAAATATGNTTTCAATGATTTTATTAAGATGGTTTCCGGCAATATGATTTTCGATGCAAGAACGGATTTCCCACGAAAGCATCATTTTCGCTATCGGATATCAATTAATCACTGCCGCTATTTACTGCAAGTAGTAAAAAATGAAAAATAAACCGCCGACAAAGGGTACAAAATGATCATCGTGCTTTAACAACGATTTTGAACGTTTCTTAAACATTTCATTACGTTTTACGTATTGTCATTATACAGCTCTTATAACGTACGATATATGCAAGTGTATATAATTCTGCGTATAAACGGCT
>NW_014562300.1:0-1040 GCF_001313825.1 Dinoponera quadriceps
GTAAGCCGGAAAAGTTATAGGCCGTTTTTCCGAAAAATTCACAAATTTTGCACGGTTTTTTTTATATTTATTTTGAGTTGGAAAAAATTTGCACACGCCATAGCAATCACTATAAACGGTGTTATAGATGTCTGCTCTTTCAAACCCCGTTGGATTTTTTTCCGAAATTCAAAATGGCGTACACAAAATGGCGTCCAAAAGGGACAATTTTTTGTTTCATTTTTGCGAATTTTTTTCTCAAAAACTATTAAGTTTGGTGAAAAATTCCTAAGAACAAAAATGTCTTAAAATCAGTCAAAAAATACCCTCAAATTTTTTCAGAACGGTTTTACATTTTTGAAAACTTTTATTATTTGTCTCCAGAAAAACTAACAATTATGTATAAAAATTTTTTTTCTGTGTAATTATTTCATAAAAAAGGAAATAAATGAAAAGCAACGTTTTTGTCATGGATATCACGTCCTTTTGCCGACAAATTGTTTTCGTAATGTTTGTGTAAATAATAACGGAACGACGATTGAAATGAAAAAATGTGAATTATTATTTTAAAATTTTCAAAAAGAAATGCACAAAAAATTCTAATAGGATTCATATAACTGGTGAAATATTTTACTATTATAGTTACTTTTAGTATATAAATTTTTTTATGAGTAAGATATATCGAGAACACAAATATTATAATGAAAAATGTTTAACACCCAAATTTCTGCATATAACTGCACAAGAGATTCCGATAGTGTTTATACAACTAAAAATCTAACTACTGAAAAAACTGAGTAAGAAAAATATTACAAAACGTTTACGAAATAGAATATTTAACGATTTCTCATAAACTATGGGGTTTGGTAAGAATTTTCAGAGGACAAAAATGTTTTATAATCAATCGAAGGATACTCTCAAATTTTTTCAGAATTTTTAAAGATAATTTTTAGTTCTGAAGAGGCAAAAAATAAAAGTTTTCAAAAATGTTGTAAAACCGTTGTGAAAAAATTTGAGTGTATTTCTTGACTGATTTTAAGACATTTTTGTTCTTAGGAATT
>NW_014562301.1:0-1518 GCF_001313825.1 Dinoponera quadriceps
AAATCTCGGATATGCTCTGGTTTCTTTCTGACGAAAAAAATTTTGATCAGGATCAAAAAATAAAACGACCAAATGATAGATGGCTCTGTGCAGATCCTTCAGATGTTCCTCGTGTTTTGCACACAAAGTTTCCGGCAACTGTCATGGTTTTAGGGGTGGTGAGCAATGAGGGACACGTCATGCCACCCCATTTCTTTCCTCAAGAACTTCGGGTGAATGCCGCCGCCTACGTTGAGGCTTTGGAAACAGTTGTGAAGTCTTGGATAGACAGCGTGAGTAGTGGGAAGGCATACGTATTCAAATAGGACTCTGCTCCTTCACATAAAGCAATGAGAACGCAAGATTGGATGTCCGAGAATCTTCATGATCACATAACCCCAAACATGTGGCCTCCTAGCTTCCCGGATCTTAATCCTTTAGATTATTATGTATGGGGCGTTGTTGAATGGGAGACCAATAAACATCCCCATAATACGCTTGATTCCCTCAGAGCAGCTATTACCAAAGTAATGACGCATATGGACGAGGATCATGTGATTCGAGCATGCAAACGTTTTCGGCAGAGAATTGAAATTGTTATTGCCGCTGAAGGAGATTTTATCTAATAACTGTATAGCCCATGGGCCACTTACTTTGCTGTAAAAGTTTCATTAAAATAAAACAAGTTTTTTGAAAAATATACAAATTTTAGTTTTTAAGTCAATATGTCCTCAAATACCTGACGCACCCTGTATATTGTGTAGGTTAATTAATGATTTCAATAAAACAATAATTCCTTCCTTTATTCTATTTTTTCTCGGTCAACCTTATGGTTTTCTTATAATGAATATTTCAAAGAACATTTTTGTATAAAATCAAGTTGATTTATTAACTTTTAATATTTTTAAAATTGGTTTAAACTTTAGGATTTTCGTTATGCCCTGGTTATTCGTATGTTACTTTTTGGCTATATTTAATAAACGCGGCGCATTACCCCTTGCCTTTCCACATGCACAGCAAACTGCCTCTTCTGTCTTTCGCAAGTTCAGCATTACTTATATCCAATGACTCCAATAACTAAACTTTAAACCGTGTTCAAATTTATAACCTTAGTCACGACGAATGCTCGTTCTCAAACATAAAAACAACGGTCTACCAACATTTTTGACTCTGATTTTTCTGATAATAGTGTTCGAAATTTTTCGCTCGTCTCACAATAAACAAATGTGTAAACAGTCTGTTTAATATTAGGTGTACAACTTTGTTCTCGCCGTTCTTTTTTATTTGAGGCTTTATTGTAAAAAAATGGATATAAAGTTATGACTCAAAGTATTGTCCATCACTGGCCACTACTTTCTCCCATCTTTTAGGCAATGCACGAATCCCGCGTCGAAAAAATTGGTCATCTTTTGAGGTAATCCACGAATCTATCTATTTTCCGACTTATTCATAAAACTGGAAGTGTTGGTCATCCAGGCCGTGTGGCATTAATCGGAACAAGTGATAATCCGAAGGTGCAACGTCTGGATAGTACGGCGG
>NW_014562302.1:0-442 GCF_001313825.1 Dinoponera quadriceps
AATGCCACCCAACGCGATAATGATTTGCGCCGCGCTGATTACCTAAAGAAAAAGTCAAAATAAAAGAAGGAGACACGTCTTTATGGTAATCGAAGAACCCGAAATAAAAGAATGATCAAACCATCAGAGAGCCATGACTGTCTTACTTTCGCTCTTTTCTTCACGAAGTACGCATTAAAGGCCGTGTTGCAGATCGTAATGATCAGACCTAGTCCGTAACCTTGCAGAAAGAAAACGAAAGCCATATCATACATATTCCGGACAAATGCATGTTCGAGGTATGATAGCAGTCTCGTCGCAGTAATACATTTTTCTATTTGCTGAGTATTTCTATTAAACAGCTGAAATTAAATTTCGAGTGTTACTAAGTCGTATCGCCACAAACGCATTACGTTAACACCAATCATACAAAGAAGACTATTAATGAACGCAAATATTACAG
>NW_014562303.1:0-202 GCF_001313825.1 Dinoponera quadriceps
GTAATTTTTACAAAAAAATTTCGGTTTCATACTTCTACACCTGGTAAATGTTTAAAAGCACACATCAAAAGAGACTTACTAAACGTAATGTTAACACTACTATTAGTTTTTACTTTGAAATTCTCATTCAGAGTACGAGCAATTTCTATCAAAGAAACAAGATCTTTAATATTATTTTTGCCATTTTCATTGCTATCTTTTT
>NW_014562303.1:308-551 GCF_001313825.1 Dinoponera quadriceps
CAATAAATTTAAGAAATGTTTAAAATAAAGATGAATGGAAAATTTCATGGAAATATTGTAATTTATAATTCTTATATTTTTAATACGAGGGTGGATCAAATATAAACGAGCTTTTTTAAATTGTGCGCCCGTCGGCGGCATGAGTGGTCTGCAACGTTTTTGACAGTGGAGGGGGGTTATGTGGAAGACAGTAATGACGTTGGCGCGCCACGTGCTTCTTACTCTCAGCAGCAATCACGATGC
>NW_014562304.1:0-1659 GCF_001313825.1 Dinoponera quadriceps
TATCATGACGTATAAGTGAAACTTTTATAAAATTTATGGATTACTTTTTTTCTTCACAGAAACGATTTCGCGCGATAATTAATTTGACTTTATTTTAACATTTAATAAAGTATATGACATTTTCAGGAAAAACTTAATACCGGAGATCAAACTAATTTATATATCTATGGATTTCATGGAAGGGTCCAAGTCAGTCGAGAGGGAAGATCACATCGAGGGAGTCGTTGATAAATGTTGAATCAGCTACTATAGGATTAAGATAACGTATCAATTTTTGACAATTAGATTTAACTAATATTTTATTTATATTTATTCTCTCTCGAAACTTATTTAATTTCTCTTAATATCGTGTAGACGCGTGGTAGATCATTTTACGAGGTCTGGCTATTAAATAACGAGACTGCTTATGAAAAAGAGTTTTATTTTAAAAATTATTCTACAATCGAATGCTCCCCTTCAATGTACTCCCCTCCCCTCGCCACACACCGTTCCATTCGTTTTTTCCATTGGTCAAAGCAATGCTGGAAGTCTTCTTTTGTAAGTGTATTTAGGAGCTCCGCCCATTTTCGCTTCACCTTTTCCATCGACTCGAACAGGGTTCCTTTTAAGACAGACTTAATCTTTGGAAACAGGAAAAAGTCACAGGGTGCTAAATGGCTCAGGCAAGTACGGCGCGTGTTCGAGCACTGGAGTGCCTCTAGCGGCTAAATAACGCTTCACAGACAGCGCGTTATGGGCAGGTGCATTGTCCTGGTGCAAGATCCACGATTTGTTTTTCCACAACTCCGGCCGTTTCTTACGAACTCGCTCTCGCAGTGTTGCCAAAACTTTCAAATAGTAAGTTTGGTTTATAGTTTGACCCTCTGGAACCCATTCAGTCATGACGATGCCGTTGATGTCGAAAAAAACGATTAGTATGGCTTTAAATTTTGATTTCGACATCCTTTCTTCATTCTTGGGAATGCAGGAGGACACGCGCACGAAATAGAGAATTCTCACCATAGGCCTCTTTCAACAAGTTATAGCACTCAGTCGGAGTTTTTTTTTATTTAACGAGAAATTTCATATTGATCCGTTGCTCGTGTTTTTCGTCACACATTATTATCGGCACGAGAAAAAAACGCGTTCGTTTCTAACCTCTATAGAAAAAATACTACTATAGCAACAAAAACGAAGTTTCGTACTGGAGTAGTAGACACTTCCACCTATCCAACGCTGCATTCGTTTCCCCCCCCCCTTCCCCTCTTGGACGATTTCTGCGCGTGCAGTCTCGTTATTTAATAGCCAGACCTCGTATTGCCTCCATTTAAACATTTCTTTTCTTATGTATTTTACGATAAAAAGTTTTAAATAAAAATTGCAAGATTTCAAGCGTGTATAAAATGATAATATTATTACGCCATTGAAATATTTTTTGAAAAGTTATTTTAAAGTCAACTTTGATTTGTTTTATGGAATTATATGGTTTTTTAAACATAAATAAATTCTCCTGGTAATTGTATATATAAAAATATTAAACCGGAAAAATTTATTATACCTTCATGTCTCCTCTGAAAGGTCTGGCAAATTACTAAAGTATATCTGCCCAAAAAATCTCACGCTGAAATACGCCATTCGGAGTCGGCGTTAAATTGTAGATCCTACATACCTATATATAAC
>NW_014562305.1:0-721 GCF_001313825.1 Dinoponera quadriceps
TCGGACATATATACTTAGTTAAATATGACGAGAAAACGTCTTTCAGTATTCTATCGTTTTCGTTAAACTCCATTCTCTTTACTTTCGCGGTTTTATTGCGTATCGTCGTTCGGCTATATGTATCTGTTTCTATCGTAAAAAACCAATTTTATGCGTGAAATCGACAAAACGTAATATTTGCTACGAGGGAAATATTTTATGTACCGCAATATATAGAGAGATATATATATATATTGTTACGCCCGTGTCTTGATGCCCGCGCCTTTAGTGCCCTGAACATACAGCAGATTCTCTTAGCAACAAGTCGTAAACAAGAGATGATCAGCGTTGACTAATAAACAACGGGTTAAAAAGATTCTCTTTGGGGCCGTTGAGTCGTCGTGACGTGCGCGACGGTCTTTAACGAAAGAGAGAGCTTGAGCCTGCGAGTTACGTGTGTTCCCTTGTAAATAGTAAATATAGTTGAAGTTGTTCTCTTTTTAACGTTGTCTCGTTTTATTTCCCCGCGCGAGCGTAACAATATATATATATATATATATATATATTTATATACCAGGTGTAGAAGTATGAAACCCGAAATTTTTATAAAAATTACACGTCTGTTGTTTGAAAATGATAAATAATTTTTTATTCAAAATAATGTCCATTGCTATTTATACATTTTTCCCACCTCTCCGGCAGTTTATGAATGCCACGCCAAAAAAACATTTCTTCTTTTGAA
>NW_014562305.1:938-1655 GCF_001313825.1 Dinoponera quadriceps
CGAATAGATGATAATCGGACGGAGCCAAGTCTGGAGAATAAGCCGCATGCGTTAGTATTTCCCAACTGAACGCCTCGATCGTTTCCCTGACCCATTTTTCTGTGTGTGATGAAGCATTATCATGGAGCAAAATGACTTTGTATTGCCTTTTTCCAATTTTTGGCTTCTTCGTAAGAAGTGAAGTGCTACTCGACCAGGGCGTGAGCCATCGACCGGAACAAGTGGTAGTCCGAAGGAGCAATGTCTGGTGAATACGGTGGGTAGGGTAAGACATCCAATTGTAAAGCTGCCAAAATATTCTTGACGACTTTTGCAACATGTGGCCGAGCGTTGTCCTGCTGAAAAATCACTGTGTCATGTTTTTCGGCATATTGAGGGCGTTTAAGCTTCAATTCTTGGCTTAATTGCATCAGTTGCTGTTGATAACGTTCACCAGTGATAGTTTCGTTAGGCTGGAGTAGCTCGTAATAGATTACTCCGAGCTGATCCCACCAGATGCACAACATTAGCTTCTTGCCATGAATATTCGGTTTGGCCGTTAAAGTTGGTGCATGACCGGGCTTACCCCACGATTTCCTACGCTTCGGTTTTTCGTAGTGGATCCACTCTTCATCCCCCGTCACTATTTGATGCAAGAAACCATTCCGATTTTATCTTTGGAGAAGTTTTTCGCACGTGAAAAGACGGCGTTCGACGTCTCTGGGTTTGAGTTCATGC
>NW_014562306.1:0-228 GCF_001313825.1 Dinoponera quadriceps
TCGAATCGGATCACGCGGGAGTATTGACGGCGATCGGCCGAAGCTTCACTCCACTCTTACACGCTTGGCTCTAGAACACCGTGACCACCGGGGCGTAAGCCCTCGGGGCACGCGCTCCACCCAACTGAGTAAGTAAGTAAACGATGAAAGTAGTGATATTTCACCGGTGATGATGCCATATCCCACTTATGTTACTCCTCTCATGTCTCCTTACAGTGCCAGACTATA
>NW_014562306.1:552-775 GCF_001313825.1 Dinoponera quadriceps
CCGTCCGCGGCAAAAGGGCCCCCGTAAAGACCATCATCGTCATTCTGTTCCACGTCGTCCAGTTGGTATGACTCCCTTGGAGAACACGTGTTGTGATTTGCTTCAGGAGTCTTTTTGTCAACCCCTTGTGGAGGAGTGCGTCAGCGGACCGGGACGACCATATGCCACGCCAGGATAACGTGCAGGAAGAAAACTGCACCCTGCTTGTGCCATACCTCAACGA
>NW_014562307.1:0-477 GCF_001313825.1 Dinoponera quadriceps
ATTAAAACTGAGCTAGCCGAGGTAAAGGCGCTGCCGCTTAAAAAAGTGGGAACGAAGTGGTCCGCGCGTCGACGGTGCGCGTGACAGCATCTAGAACGCGAATGAAGACGGAAAAAAATATATTCATATTGAAAAGGAATTTTAGATCTAGCATACACGGCTTAGCATTTCGAGGATTTTATCACTAGAATCGAGGTTACACTAGAAACTGACCACAAGCCTTTAGTCCAAATATTACAGTTTAAATTATTGGATGAATTAACTCTTCGATTTCAACGTATTATGCGCTTAATGCGTTATAACTACCGAATCCTTTTTATGCCAGGGAGACAACTGATATTGGCAGACTGTTTTCCTAGAAATCCTTCCATTTGTAAGAATGATTCCAAAGATAATCTGGTTGAGAAAATCAAACTTTACGTATGTTTTATCACAGACCACCTGCCAGCGACTAAGCTCTTACTGAAAGAAGTAAGA
>NW_014562308.1:0-496 GCF_001313825.1 Dinoponera quadriceps
CCCCCTGCCGCCCGCCTGGTTGGGGACTGGAGGGTGCTGGGCGCGGAGACCGCTAGTGACCACCTTTATATAGAGGTGGCCGTGCCCGGTGCCCTCCGGTCGGTGGGTCAGGCCCGGGGCGGGGCCGCGTCTCGAATTAGGAGATGGGCCCCGTCCCGGGCAGACTGGGATAAATTCAGGGCCGCGATAGTCGGGGGCCTGTGGGGCTCCGGGGGAAACCTGGAGTTCCTGGCCCTCGACGATAAGGTGGGGTGGATCCGGGGCGTGGTGCTCGACGCCTGTCGGGCATCCATGCCCCGGGTCGCCGCGAGGGAGCGCCGGGGCGCGCCGTGGTGGTCGGACGAGATCGCGGCTTTGCGACGGACCGCCACTGCGGCGCGTCACCGGTACTCCAGGTGCCGGCGGCGCCTGGGGGGGGAGGATTCCCGAACGCGGGGGGCGTACGTAGGGTATGCGAAGGCCCGGGGGGAGCTGGTGGCGGCGATAGCCCGCCAAA
>NW_014562309.1:0-1372 GCF_001313825.1 Dinoponera quadriceps
AAAATAAACAAATTCTGTTTGTTAATTGTTTAACATATTAATTACTTTTTAAATAAGCAGAATATCTTTATTGAACCAATTTGAAAACTAATTATACACTAATAGCAGCCGATCTAAACAATTTCTGATTCTTTCCTAATTAACAAATTGAATACCGCCCAACCAATTGAGATATTCGCACCGGACAAAACTAGAAGTTGTTTGTAGGCTTTCCGCCTCCGAAATAAACAAGTTCGGTTTGTTAATTGTTTAACAAATTAACAATTTTACAACAGAGCTGAATAACCTCATTGAACCAATTTGAAAATTATTTATACGCTATTAGCTGCTTATCTCAACAATTTCCGATTGTTCCTTAATTAACAAATTGATAACTGCGCAACCAATCGACATATGTNCGGACAAAATTAAATGTGGTTTGTAGGCCTTAGGCTTTCGAAATAAACAAATTCCGTTTGTTAATTGTTCAACAAATTAACAATTTCACAAGTAAGCGGAATAACCTTATTGAAGTAATATGAAAATTATTTATACACTATTAGCTGACGATCTTAACAATTTCCGATTTTTTCTTAATTAACAAATTGATTACTCCGCAACCAATTGAGATATTTGTATCGGACAAAATTAAATGTTGTTTTCAGGCCTTCGGCCTCCGAAATAAACAAATTCGGTTGATTAATTGTTTAACAAATTAATAATGTTACAATTAAGCGAAATAAACATACTGAACCAACTTAGAAATAATTTATGCGTTCTTAGCTACTGAACTAAACAATTTCTGACTACTGCTTAATTAACAAATTGATTACTGTTCAATCAATTGACATATTTGCACCGGACAAAATTAAATATTATTTGTAAAACTTCGGCCTCCGATATAAACAAATTCGGCTTGTTAATTGTTTAACAAATTAATATTTTTACAACAAAGCGTGATATCAGCTCCGAACAAAACAGATGTTGACTATATTTATTAAAATAATATATCAAATGGTTTCTAAGACTGTTTCAATCTCAAAAAATTTTGCGCGGTTACACGTGACGACGTGACAGTTCCTCGAGGCTGCAGCTTGAAAATAATATAATAAAGCAGAATTGTCACGTCCTCGGGCCCTCGGGAACGAGAACGCGCTGCTCTCTTTTTGTTTTGGGCCTACCTACATTCACCGGCAATAACCTGGGAAGGTTGAGAGCACCAGCCGTACCGTACGTTAGTAGGAAAATAAAGGGAGGAAGGGGGCTGGACAGGAAATAAATGAGAATCTATATGTTCCGATACTTCTATATTTACTTATGAATAAATTAAATCACAAAGAGCTGTTATTATAATATTCGTTGTTCCGTTGATTTCTATGTGGTCCTCGGCAGA
>NW_014562309.1:1545-2046 GCF_001313825.1 Dinoponera quadriceps
AACCGTTTCTAAATCATAAATATCGTCGGCCGGAGGTTTTACTTCAATTACTTTATTCTCTAATATTTCGTGAAAAATTGTCGAGGCCACAAATTGTTATATGTAATGGTCTGACAAGAAGATTCCTGTCTGGTAGGAGATAATTCTTGGTCTCGTGAGTTTGGCAGCTATAGAGCTCTCTTTTCCTGCTGAGCTACTTCACCAACACTACGGCGGAGCCACACCCAAGCAGCTTTCCGAAAGCCTGAAGATCACCACCACGAGCAGCACATCCGCGGTGATCACCTTAGATTGAAACAAGCCATCACCGGTAAGTCGCAACGATTATATTTTATTAAACCACGATAAAAAGCGTTGCGGACACTCCATTAGCGCGTATCCCAAGGTAGGGCTGCACAAGCCTGATGACCCGAAAAAGAAAGTATCTCCATCATGTCCCAACTCCACGGCCCGAGTATTGTAGCAGCCGCGGCCGAGCGAGGACGTAACACAGCCTTTGTT
>NW_014562310.1:0-2769 GCF_001313825.1 Dinoponera quadriceps
CGAAGATGCGCTACACAATCACAGAGGCGCTCAAATTGTCGTAATTGCATTACTTTGGTTTTGCTATGAGCAATCTGGGCAAGCCATGGGCACCAAGAATGTTTTGTAATACTTGCAGAACAAAACTATATCAATAGTCGACTGGCGAAAAAATCTGTCATTCAAAGATCCAGTCATTTGGAGAGAGCTGAGTGATCACGTAACGAACTGTTACTTCTGTTTGTCTAAAGTAACCGAATATCTAAAAGAACTCGACAAAGTATGATATATGTCAATGTTCCATCGGTCACAAAGTCGGTTCCACGCAGCCTAAATAATCCATTGCCTGTTTGTTCGGGTAAGTCTAGCCCAGAATATGTAGGAATCATACCAGGAGAAAGTAGCGGCAGCGAATTCACGATGAGCGAAGTGCATTTGATCTCACAAGCTGAATGGAACGATTTGGTACGTAATTTGCATTTATCGAAACAAGACTGAATTGCTGGGATTACGATTACAACAGTGAAAATATCTGTCAAGCGAAACGAAAGTCACGTATTTCAGAAATATGAATGTGGAAATCATTACATATGAGGTCTGTTTAAAAAGTAACGCGAATTTTTAATTTCCGTGGGTTACGTATATTCGATTTTCGATTTTTTTGTAACGTTCTGTTGGTACTCATGTCCCTCACTTATGCCGACAAGTTTGGCCATTTTGAATATTCAGTTTATCTTTGACAGCTGTTTTGCTTGGACGTGTTTTGGCTCGTCTTCGATTTTTGAATATTCCAAAAAATGGATCAAAGAATCTAACAAAATAAAGTGCCCGGACGCATTCCGAATGTTGACTGTGGCATATGGTGAAGCTACCTTGGACCGAAGCAACGTTTATCCGTGGTACAAAATGTTCTCAGAGGACCGAGGATATGTGAACAACGAAGAGCGTGCCGGACACCCGAGCACGTCAACAACAGACGAAAACATTAATGAAGTGAAGAAAATAGTATTGGCCAATCGTCGAATCATCATTAGAGAAGTTGCTGAGGACCTAAACATATCGATTGGCTCGTGCTATTCGATTTTTACTATTGATTTGTGCATAAGACGGGTCGCCGCGATATTCGTACCAACGCCCCTGCTCACGCATCGTTGCTTGTGCGCGAATTTTTGGCCAAAAACAACTCACTAATGATGCAGCAGCCACCGCATTCCCCAGACCTGGCCCCCTGTGACTTTCTCTTGTTCCCGAAACTGAAGAGGCACATGAAAGAACGACGCTACGGCACGATTGAGGAGATAAAGACGGCATCGAAGGAGGAGCTGAACAAGATCACAAAAAATGATTTTTTGAAGTACTTCGAGGATTGGAAAAAACGTTGGCACAAGTGTATAATATCTGATGGGGATTACTTTGAAGGAGACAAAATAGATATTCTTCAATAAATAAATAATTTTTGAAAAAACACAAAATTCGCGATACTTTTTGAACAGACCTCGTATATTCAACAAAATAAACCAGACCTGTTTCTGCACTGACATTCAAGGTTCATTTCGAAAAATGAACTAAACATACGGCAAAAATGAGTGGCGAATGTTTATTAACGGTTCTAAGTATAGTTTGAAAGTTGTACTCTTGCATAATGAAAATCAAGATCCATTCTTTCCAATCGCTCACGCAGTCAACATGAAGAAAACTTACTAGGCAATGGATAAAATATTGCAAGTGATTAAATATTGAGAGTACAAATTAGTTCGGTCCGTTTTCGAAAGATGGCTGTTACTCTTATGAATATTTCATAGTGATAGCTGATTTCGGTGGTTTCAGAGAGGTTAGACATCTGTCAATAATATTCAGTTTATATCGCTTTGTGTTTCATACAAAACCCCTGTTTTTTTCTTTGTTGAATATGTCAAATTTTGTGTTAACTAAGCAGCATTTGCGGGAGGTTTTAGTTTTCTGCTTTAATTGGAAGAAAAGTGCAGCTGAAGCACATCGAATGCTTGTAGAAGTTTATGGTAACAATGCTCCGACTGTTAAATAATGTAGAGAATGGTTTCGACGGTTCAAGTTTCAAGATTTCAGCGTTGAAGACAAGTCTCGCTATGGACAGCCAAAAAAAATTCGAAGACAAAGAATTAGAGGCATTACTGGATGAAGATCCGAGTCAAATCTGGCAATTCCATTACGAATCATCGGTATAGGCTACAATTGATTCGTCTGAGACGTGCATTACGAGAAAAACGGCCGGAATACGAGCAAAGATATGACAAAGTTATTCTTCTGCATGATAACGCTCGGCCTTATGTTGCAAAAGTCGTAAAAAATTATTTGGAAACGTTCAAATGGGATATTTTGACGCACCCGCCGTATTCGCCGGACATTGCTTCTTCTGATTACTGGTTGTTCCGACGGATGCAGTACGATTTGGCAGGTCACCGGTTCACTTCTTTCGCAGAAATCGAAAATTGGCTCCTTGGATCGCCTCAAAAAACGAGACATTTTTTCGAAATGGAATTCGAAAATTGCCTGAGAGTTGGGAAAAAGTAGTTGCCAGCAATGGACAGTACTTTGGTTAATTTGTTCATTCTTTTCGTTCTGAAATAAATGCATTTTTGACCATAAAAACGGACTGAACTAATTTGTAATCCCAATATTTACTGCATTTATCTACGATCGATATGTTACAAATACTTGAAAAATTTTTTTTTTAATTACAAATAGTAACACGCGTTCTGCTTAAATATTGGGTGAGTGCAAAAGTTCGTGCGGAGTTTGTGAGTAAAAGTC
>NW_014562311.1:0-7610 GCF_001313825.1 Dinoponera quadriceps
CTATCACACTCTTCAGTTTGCATCCGTTCACAAATTAACGTAAATTAAGGAAAGATTAACTCGACGTTATCGTACTTCGCCTATTACACGCAAACGCGCAAGTTTCGCCCGCTGTTTGATTTCTTTTACCTATTCTGGTGGAACTAGCGTATTTGGTCTAAAGGATTCAAGCCGAAACGTGAATTTGCACCATTTCACGTTTTCTGATGTAGAATAGAAAGAAACACTCGCTGCCTGAAATCCTCGAAGCTGCCGCATGGAAATAACGTAATAAAGCTGAATATTTCAATCACACTCTTGAGTTTGCATCCGTTAACGAGTTAACGTAAAGATACGCAAGATTCACTCGACATTCACGTTACTTCGCACATTACACGCAAACGCGCAAGTTTCGCCCGCTGCTTAATTCCTTTTACCTTTTCTCTTGGAACTAGCGTATTTGGCCGAANACTATTTCACATTTTCTGTTGTAGAATCGAAAGAAACGCCCGCCGCTTAAAATCCTCGAAACTGCCGCATGGAAATAACGCAATAAAAGTGAATATTTCAATCACACTCTAGAGTTTGCATCCGTTAACGATTTATCGTGAAGATACGCAAGATTCACTCGACGTTAACGTTTCTTCGCCTATTACACGCAAACTCACAAGTTTCGCCCGCAGATTGATTTCTTTTACCTTTTCTCTTGGAACTAACGTATTTGGCCGAAAGGATTCAAGCCGTAACGTGAATTTGCACTAGTTCACATTTTCTGAAGTAGAATTGAAAGAAACGCTCGCCGCCTGAAATCCTCGAAACTGCGGCATGGAAATAACGTAATAAAGCTGAATATTTGAATCACACTATTCAGTTTGCATCCGTTTACGATTTAACGTAAACAAACGCAAGATTCACTCGACGTTAACGTTAATCCGCATATTACACGCAATCTCGCGCGATCTTCGCAGTACCGTGCCGCTGTTCGACACCAGTGAGCTCTCGTGTGAGAGATCAAGGCTATCACGCGATCTTCGCACAAGCGTGCCGCTGTCCGGCACCGGTGAGCTCTCGTTGGAGAATCTTCGTGAACAACGTCAGGAAAAATGGATATAATCGATACGCGGTGGTTTGAAATGGAGCGGAGTGGGACTTCTAATGGTGGTATAAACTTGATACTAAACCGTTGGTTAAATATGTATATTTTAAAAATAAATCTTTGGTATTACAGTACAAGATTCAGTCTAGAGAGTGACGAGATTGTAATATTCTAAGTTTTGATTTCGATAGAAATATTCTAAGTTAGATTTCGACAAAAATATTCTAAGTCTAGGTTTCGACAAAATATTCTGAGTTAGATTTCGACAAAATATTCTAAGTTATATTTCGACCAAAATATTTTAAGTTTAGATTTTGACGCAAAAAACAATTTTATGTTAAACGCTTACCTAGAGTTAGGAGGTTGGTGCTTGGAGAGGAGTGTACCGCACCGCCTCCGCGGATGAACTGAACTCTCGGGGCTCAGGGGCCCTCTTTTATACCCAACGGACGGGGCTGGTGTTGAGTTGTAGGTGGCGGTTAGTGTCGCTTGGGATATGTGTCGGACGTTTTGATTGGTTGCGTAGGAGGTTTGGTGATATTCCTCTAGGGAGTAAGTGTTGTGTGTTGTGATTAGTCTAGGACTATGGAGGAGGCTTTTGATTGGTCAAGGAGGTTTTCCGAGTGTCTTAGAGAGTGGTTCTGTTTTTCTAGGACTATAGGGTATAGGGTCGAGGATTCTGATTGGTCCTAGAGGTGTTCTAAGTGCTTTGATTGGATGAAGCTGGTTTTAGGTTTTAAGGATACGAGATTAGGGTTTTTAGATTTGTTTTTAATCCGATTTTAGTTTTTTAGGAATGTTTTACGGGAATGGCGTAGATTTAAAGTGTAGCGACAGAAGAAGGCAAAGGGAAAAGAAAAAAAAAATAGGATCTGGATTTTCCGCTAGGTGTGACACGCGTCGGACGTGACAGGGTATATTTCAAAAGTGCAAAAACAAGACTTACGTTACGGACGGCTATTACCGGCTCGTGCGTACGCAGTAGGAACTCGGCGTGAAGGCGGCGGAACTGGAACTGGAACTCACTGCACCGTTGTTCAACTTCCTTGGTTTGCCGGGAGCGTTTGTAAAACTGCTCGATTACCAGGGAGCAGACTAACTAGCCTCGTATGAGGGAGCAAGCCGCTCTAGAGAGAATACTGAGTGACGAATAAGTGAAAAAATCAAAGAGTACTGTGACTGAATGAAAAGTTAATGCTCGAATGTCGTGAATGGAAATAATCGAATAATAATGAATGCTCCGCTGCGAGTGGGCTTATATACCCTTAGGCGACAAAGGCAGAGATGGCATCGGGGTGGGGATTCACGCCTCGATATGATTCAAAGAAGTTGGGTGCCATGTAGTTTTGAATACCAAAGATAAGTAATGCTCGAGTAACTCGAGATTTGTTTAGATAGCGCTGGGCGGCCAGTAAGTTCTGCGAAGACTAAGGTATGCCCGGTCTGATAAGATAATACTTGAAAAATTATTAATTCTTTGACTCGGTTGATGATTTAATATGTTCGTCGCTCAATACTATCTCTTAAATAGTTTGCAATATTATGAGCTTACTTATGGTGCGGTGAATTTCAGTATTAATATTATGTAGATAGCGGTGATAATTATTACTAATATATATATGTGGTTATACTTATCGCCTATAAAGCGGTGTGTTATAATATTGTTTGTGTGTCGAGAGCTCTCAATCAATAATTATAATGTTAATAATAATAATAATGTTATTAATAATAATATTGTATATAATATGGTTGTGTGGCTATGTACGTCATTAGTTACATTAAATTATGTTTTGTATAGCGGCAGTACTAATTAATAAAGAGAAATGATTTTAGATATGGTGCCAATATATTCTAACGCGTTGAGTGCCGCTATAGTCACGGGCGGCTAGCGGTGTGCGTGCGACGTTCCTATAGTGTGTCTGCGTATATACGTGAGCGCGCGACAATACGTCATCGCGGCTGAGACTTTGAAAAGAGAGAGAAGATATTGTATGTCTGGGTCGCGCCTGCGATGCGATTGTACGGGTGGTCACGTATACTGGCGGTGTCTGTGTGTGTGTATACGTGTGCTGGGCTCTACTATATTCGTCGTTCGTGCGCATTGCTTATCCTATTATATGTGTAGGTCGATATTTACTGTATTATACGTGAAGTTAACTATTATTTCCGAATTTTGTTTTGTTTTAAATTTGATGTTACGGTTAACAACTTCAATGGCCTTTTGAACATTACTAAAAAGAATTTTTTGATGCGGGGACGTTACACAATATCGTGCACGCGTCCGACAGCGTGTCGGTATCCGAGTTGAGATAGTGAGTCGCACCCGCACCGGTCTTACGTCTCCTTTTATCCTCGTCCTATGATTTAATCGGAGGGGACGGAGTTGATGTGACAGCGTCCTCATCTAAATGAGGACGCTGACCATCCTGATTTCAATATCTCTATTGCAGGAATGCCAGGTTGCATTTCTGCATAGCGACGTTTGGTAATAAGCCGTGACCCCGTTTATAATCTTTGACATACATTATCGTTGTGCTTACAACATGCATCAAATAAGCTAGTTCCACGAGAAAACGTCAAAGGAATCAATCTGAGAGCGAAACTTGCGATTATGCGTGTAATAGGCGAAGTAACGTGATTGTAAAGTAAATCTTGAATTTCTTCACGTTAAATCATGAGAGGAAGCAAACAGAAGAGTATGATTGAAACATTTTGATTTATGAAATTATTTCCAAACTACAGCGTCGACGAATTCAATCGGCGACCGTTTCTTACGTATCTTCCGTAGAAAACGTTAACAAATGCAAATTCACGTTGCGGCTTGAACCTTTTCATCAAATTTGCTAGTCCACAAGAAAATAACAAAGAAATCTATCTGCGAGCTTAACTTGCGAGATTGCTTGTACTAGACGAAGTAACGTTATTGTCAAATGAATCTTGGTTTTTTCACGTTATATCGTGAAAGTAAGCAAACTGAAGGGTGTTACTGTCATATTCTACTTTATTATGTTATTTCTGTACTACAGCGTCGAGGAAGACAATCGCTGAGCGTTTCTTGCGTATCTTCTGTAAAAAACGTAAACTAATGCCAATTCACGTTACGGCTTGAATATTTTTCAATCAAATACGCTACTTTCACGAGAAAACGTCCAAAAAATCATTCTGCGATCAAATCGTGCAAATTTTCGTGTAATAGGCGAAATAACGTGATTGTCAAATGAATCTCGCGTTTCTTCACGTTTAATCGTTAAAAGAAGCAAACTGAAGAGTGTGATTAAATATTCTTCTTTATTATGTAATTTCCATGCTACAGTGTTAAAAAATTCAATCAGCGATCCTTTCTTACGTATCTTCTTTAGAAAACGTGAACTAATGCAAATGCACGATGCGGCATGAATCTTTTTGATCAAATACGCCTGTTCCACGAGAATAGGTAAAAAAAATCAATCTGCGAGCGAAGCTTGCGAGTTTGCGTGTAATAATCGAAGTAATGTGATTGTCAAGGAAATATTACCTTTCTTCACTTTACATCGTGAAAGGTAGCAAACTAAAGAATGTGATTGAAATACTATGCTTTATTATGGAATTTCCATGCTATAGCGCCAAGAAATTCAATCGTCGAGCGTTTCTTTCGTTTCTTTTAGACTATAACGTATTCTAATGCAAATTCCCATTACGGCTTAAATCTTTTCGATCAAATACGCTAGTTCGACGAGAAAACTTCAAAGATATCAATCTGCGAGCGAAACTTGCGAGTTAGCGTGTAATAGTCGAAGAAACGGGATTGTCGAATTAATAATTCGTTTCTTAATGTGAAATTGTGAAAGGAAGCAAACTGAAGAGTGTGATTAAAATATTCTGCTTTATTAAGTTTTTTCCAATCTACGTCGTCGAGGGATTCAGTAGGCGAGCCTTTCTTACTTTTCTTCTGTAGAAAATGTGATTTAATGCAAATAAACTTAGCGGGTTGAATCTTTTCGACCAAATACACTAGTTCCACGAGAAAACGTCAAATAAATCACTTTGCGCGCGAAACTTGCGATTTTGCGCGTAATAGGTAAAGAAACGTGATTGTCGAATAAATTTTGGGTTTCAAAGGGAAGCAAACTGTTGAGCGTGTTTGACATATTCTTTTTTATTATGGTATTTCCAAGCTACAACGTCGAAGAATTCATTCAGCAAGCTTTTCTTACGTTTCTTCTGTAGATAACGTGAACTAATGCAAATTCACTTTGCGTCTTGTACCTTTTCGATCAAATACGATAGATCTACGAGAAAACATCAAAGAAATCACGCTGCGAGCAAAACTTGCCATTTACCGCGTAATAAGCGAAGAAACGTGACTGTCTATTGAATCTTAGGTTTCTCAATGTTAAATTATAAAAGGAAACAAACTGAGGAGTGTATATAAAATATTCTGTTTAATTATGATATTTCCACTCTGCAACATCGAAGAATTCAATCGGCGAGCGTTTCTTACGTTTCCCCTGTAGAAAACGTGAGTTAATGCAAATATTCTTAACGGCTTGAATTTTAACATCCAAATACGGTAGTTAGAAAACGTCAAAGAAATATCTCTGCTAGCGAAAGTTGCGATTTTGCGCGTAAAACGGGAGAAACGCCAGTAAATGGGGTTTCACAATTGTTACGTCCTGGAAGAGGACAAACACAACAAAATTGTTTACTCGCACACTGACGAGTCCTAAACGTACTGGTAGGTCTGCAGATCATGTCAAGGTCCGGAGAGGCCTATTTACTCCGATCACAGAACGTACGTTAAGTGGTCCTTTATTTAGGTCAAAGAACTTAATCTCTTTACCTGGGATAGGACCATATGAGTGTGTTGAGAGGGGAATTTAGATTTAGGTAATTGAAAGGAGATGACAGCATTGATGCACCTAGTCGCATTCAAGTTCGTGATCGCGATCGGTTAGTGACTCGCGGGATATAACACTGCGACAAGTAATTCAACTTGTTTCTTACAATACTCGCTACACGATCGTCGTCTCCGTTCGCTAATCATATCTCAACGGTTCGCTTGAGCATCGAACTATGTAACCAGGATAACGTCAAGAAAGAAATCCTTTGAAGAACATCACTTATTCACGTTGATTTCGCTATTTTACTGACAGTCTCCGTGCACTACGTCCTGTGTGTCGCGTCTTACCCGCAATCAGGACGAGTGAGAAAGAGACTTCTATCGAAAACGAATCATTTAAGAGAGCCATATGGCATCGTGAACGCGTGGCGGAATCCTAAACGCATCCTAGTGGATTTTCACGAAATAGTTCGTGTGCGTTCTATCTTCGAGGACTTTTATTTACCTCGTATTGAAGATATTTTTGCTCGAAGATGGTACCGTAGGAATGCATTATCCATTTTGTATTCCGATGAAACGAGTCGCCTTAACTTGAGGCTGCTGACTATATGGGACCTGCAATTCTGCGTTGCACTAACTGTTGTATGCTCAACAGGTATGCTGAATGTATGCAACCGCGTAACAAACTGACGTGTAGAGTCAGAAATAACTTTTATTCTCTTTTTAATTTATCTTCCTACGAAATTTTATCTTCTAATCTAATACATAAAATGAATGTTCCAATAAGTAACACAATAACCACATTGTGAAAATAAATTAATAAATTGTTACAATACATACATATATTATTAATTAAATGTTATAATACATATGTATATTAATACATACATACGAGGTCTGTTCAAAAAGTATAGCGAATTTTGTGTTTTTTCAAAAATTATTTATTTATTCATGAATATCTATTTTGTCTCCTTCAAAGTAATCCCCATCAGATATTATACACTTGTGCCAACGTTTTTTCCAATCCTCGAAGCACTTCAAAAAATCAATTTTTGTGATTTTGTTCAGCTCCTCTTTCGATACCGTCGTTATCTCCTCAATTGTAGCGATGTCCTTTCATGTGCCTCTTCAGTTTCGGGAACAAGAAAAAGTCACAGGGGGCCAGGTCTGGGGAATACGGTGGCTGTGGCATCATTAGTGTGTTGTTTTTGGCCAAAAATTCGCGCACAAGCAACAATGTGTGAGCAGGGGCGTTATCATGGTGCAAAAGCCAATTTTTGTTTTTCCACAAATCCGGACGTTTCTGGCGGATTGCATCGCGCAAATTGAGCATAACTTGCAGGTAATATTCCTTATTGACCGTTCTACTCTGTGGCAAGAACTCATGATGCACCACGCCCCTGCAATCAAAGAAAACTGTAAGCAAAACCTTCATATTCGACCGAAATTGGCGCACTTTTTTCAATCTTGGCTCGTGCGGCAGCTTCCATTGGGGATGATTGAGCTTTGGTTTCACGTCATAACCATAAACACATGATTCGTCACCAGTTATGACCCTCTGGAGCAAATTTGGGTCGTCGCGGACAGAGTCCAACAGCTCCCCAGCAATATTAATGCGATGCTGTTTTTGGTCGAAATTGAGCAATTTTGATACGAATTTCGCGGCGACCCGTCTCATGCCCAAATCATTAGTAAAAATCGAATGGCACGAGCCAA
>NW_014562312.1:0-453 GCF_001313825.1 Dinoponera quadriceps
AAGCGCTTTAATCTCCTCGGAAATGATTAATATCCCGACATTTTCTCCGGGGAGAATTTGTCTTTCAATACGGGAGAG
Organism: Dinoponera quadriceps; assembly: GCF_001313825.1. NCBI lineage: Eukaryota > Metazoa > Arthropoda > Insecta > Hymenoptera > Formicidae > Dinoponera > Dinoponera quadriceps. The sequence goes on from NW_014562312.1 coordinate 79, forward strand.
ATCGTTATCAGGCACATCCATGAAATTTTAATATTAGTCCTCCACGATATCACGTGTCTGTACGTCACGTGACGAGAATAATGCCAACGTTTAAAAACCCGATTCGATCGAGTTGTTTTCGCTGCGCCAATATAACCCGCCATTTCCCCGCTGCTTGGAAAAAGCGCGAGAATTTTCGACCTAAGAGAGAGAGAGAGAGAGAGAGAGAGAGAGAGAGAGAGAGAGAGAGAGAAGGAGGGACCGCCGGCGACTAAATTCGAGCTCCGCTAAATAGTCGGCTGCTTTTAATCGAGGATCCAAAGCGGATTCGTCGTTCGTTCACATTACACGCGTCGCCGAACGGAAAGAATTCCGGCACGTCAGGTCGCTCGCCGA
>NW_014562313.1:0-2283 GCF_001313825.1 Dinoponera quadriceps
CTTACTCCCAGAATAAATTGTCAAAATTAGGCCTTTTTTGAGGGCTCTAGACTGGCCTAACCCCTTAAACACAGATATTTTTGACAGTCGATACAATATTTTTGGGTTCTGGAAGCACATTTCGAGAAGTTGAAGCAATTTTTTTTTTCTTTGACTGTTTCGTGTATATGATCTTGCAGGTTTTTTTTATTCTTTATGAGATACGTTGAAACTACATCTAATGCAATGTCTTTTACCGTAATTTCTTTTTTCTCAGATGCTATATTCCTAAGTACAACAGCATTAGTGATAGATGCTTGAATAATTCTTATTAGAATCACCCAAGTCCACTTTTTAGATCTAATACACGGCAACACATTGCTGCAATAAAAATCATGCTGGTCCACTCCACACATAAAATTGTTGTACTGCTTGAAAGCATTAGGGCTTGGTACTTACACTTTATTACGTTCCTCTTTCGAGTAGCTTCTAGCTGTAGATAAAGGGGTAACGCCAGCAGCTGTTGAGAGTAACGAAACGATTTTTGAATCCATTACTGTTACATAATTGATCCCGCTATTTTTCTCGTATTTCACAGAATACTTTCCTCTTTTTGACTTTTTATCTACATCACTAACGACACCAGTTACTCTATTTGTTCGCACAGTACCAGTAGCTCGAAGACCAATTTTTTGTAGATGAACCAAAAGATCTGGGCTGCAGAAAAAATTATCAAAATAAATTTGATAACGAATGATGTTTCTTGGTGTCACACATGTTAGAAGCTTTTAAAGCATTTGCAAAACGACGCGACTACCCAAAGCACAATTATTTTATTTTTTTGAGCAAAAAAAGTTTGATCCTTTGCCACAATAAATATCAAAATCAAAAATATAGCCTTCTTTATTGCAAATAGCCCATAGTTTTAAGCCAAAACGTACAGGCTTACCTCTCATAAACTGTTTCAATACTGTTCATCCAAAATACTTGATCATGCATTCATCAATCGACAAAGCTGTGGAAAAGAAGCCAAATTGTTGAGCATTTTTTCGAAATATTTCTAAGGGAATGCGTACGCACCAAGCTCTATTGTTTTCATTTTTGTTTACGTCTTTCCATAGTCTAATTTTTGATTTTATATTTTCAAATTTTTTGCAACTCATGGCTGATTTTACGGGTTCACAGGCGAGTAGAGGGTCAGACGACCAATAATCTCTTTGAGATTTTCTCTGGTTGACGATCGATAGAATAATTATTCCTAAAAATGTATTTAGATCATGACGAGAAAGATCACCACCATCGCATACTGTTGCTTCTATTATAAATGCCTTCAACTCGTCAGAGAAAAATAGTTCGAATAAATCAGTCAAAGAACAGTTGCGGATTTTCTTACGATCAGATTCTGAAAGCAAAAATTCACTTTTTACCTCTTCGTTATATCTTTCCTCGCCATCTATCCACTCATAAACATGATCTGGTTCTAATTTATTTTGATCGTCCGAATAGCTATCAAGAACTTGATGGTATGAAGTAGTCGGTATTGCACTTTCAATGAGCGAGCTGAATTCATAGTTTTCATCTTGATTTTCTGAATCTGATTCTGAATCATGATCTTGAGAAACGTCTAAATTTGGGATCATTATAACATCAAAATTCTCATCATTCTTTGTAATTTCAAAATCAAGCTGTCGACGGAAAAGTCTAGACCGTTTTTTAGGTGGCATTCTTACAGCGAATGGGGATAATAATAATATTTTTTCTTCTTTTTTCACAAAAAAATAACGTTATGAAATACTATAATTTCAGTTATGTAAACAAATTAGTTTATTTTCTTAATTTTATGAAAAAGTTAGAAAATTTTTGTGAATTTGTAGAAGTACTCTAGAAATAACACTCAAACTATCCGAAACAAGAGTTTTTATAACATAGTCATTAAATTTACCTACAAAATTTTACCAGCTATCTTAGACACGTTATTTCAAATTTCAGAAAATTTTAAAATAATACTCAATTATTTTTAAGACAAAAAAGTCATAGAGATTGCAATAAATTTTCAAACAATGAAATTTTATAAAATTAATTTTTTTATCTCTGATACTTTTATGAAAATTTAATACTTTTTCAAAAGAAATTTTTCTTTAAAATTGACGAATTTTTATCTCGAAAACTATAAACTTTAGCGAAAAATTTCTCAGAACAAAAATGTCTTAGAATTAGTCAAGGAACACTCAAAAATGTTTTCGACATTTTTTTAGACATGTTTGGAAAATTATATTTCCGTATTTTCCACAAAATCAAAAATTG
>NW_014562314.1:0-980 GCF_001313825.1 Dinoponera quadriceps
TCTCCCTCTCTTCCCGCTACAACCTTTTTTCGCCTTTTGCTCCTTTTTCTTCTTCTTCTCTCCTCTTCTTCCTCTTCTTCATACATCGCGAATCGACGCGGTAGACGCGTAGAAGGTTCTTGAAGATCGGTAAACCGTCGAGGGACGGAGAAAAGCGCAAACCAACGGAGAACTGATTTTTCCCGACTGCATCTTTCGTTCCCTTACTTTTTGAATTATCGAGGAAAATGTGAAATAGTTATAGATATAATTTCTCGGTCGCATCTCGTAATGTGACAATGTAACATTCACGTAACTAATTTTGATTTAGTTTTCTATTGTTTGAATCGTGTTGAAGTGTAATCATTCAGTGAAATTATAGACGGAAGCACGAGGATCGCGTTCTCTCGAGTTCATCGCTGCTCGATCAGCGGTACTCTATTTATTTCCGATCCTGTTTCATAGCTCGCGCCACGAAAAGTATTGTCTGCAAAATATAGCCACGCATGCCTCCACGTACGATATTCAGACGGAGGGAGGAAATAGGTTCGCGAGGTCGTACACATGCATATAAATTTTCGCGCATGAAACGAACAATGAACAACGTGCGGAGAAGAGAATAAATATTCTCCTAACGCGTAAAATTAACTTCGCATAAATTAAAAATTTCGTTTCCTCACGAGTTCGAAAATCTTACATCTTACTTCGCGTATGAGAAAAATAAAAAAATAAAAAAATATATTTGAAGTCTATAGAAGCTCCCGAGAACAACGCAAGAACCTCCATACCGGTCCTATTTTCTTTCCTTCTTCTACGAAAGCTTAAAACACACAGGCAATCCGTATCATAACTCTCACCGATGAGGCGATGCTCTTCTCCCGGCCGATCGGTGCGCCGCAACAAGTCGTGACTCGTCTGAAACAATAGAGAAAAATCGCATATGTAGTTAACTATCGTTGAACTTCCATATACATGTACATTTGTATATGGTGTCGTAAGAA
>NW_014562314.1:1007-1354 GCF_001313825.1 Dinoponera quadriceps
CTTAACACATTAACGGCGGGCGATCTCGACGAAAGTATGCTAGGTAGCGCGGCGGCCGCCCGCCTCGTTTTTCGGCCTAAAGCGGGCGATATTTTATGTGATCATAAAAAAATTTAGGTCGAATTTTAAATAGACGGTCGCTCGATTTATCCATTTCATCGTTGTTTACAAAGTGCCACCATCTCCATATCTCTTTAAATTTATCACGACTCATTGTCTCTGGAAATATTGGTGTTTCTAATAATGGATCTGTTGTCCAATATTTATCGATAGTACTTTTTGGAATTTGGCCCATTATAATTAGTAATCCTAAAAATTTCTTGAATTCGCTAATAGTGAGATCCGTC
>NW_014562315.1:0-218 GCF_001313825.1 Dinoponera quadriceps
CGCAATAGGTAAATAATTAACAGCGATCATACGTTTAACCTCTACGCGCATCAGCGGACGCGATTATAAACGATTGGACATTACATGTTCTTCCAAGTCAGTTACGACAATGAGGCTAAGATATTTCGATTCCTTACAAAATTTCGAATAAATCAGTGAAAAAAAATGTTGGTAACTCGCAATAGGTAAATAATTAACAGCGATCATACGTTTACCCT
>NW_014562315.1:309-621 GCF_001313825.1 Dinoponera quadriceps
CAGTGAAAAAAAATGTTGGTTACTCGCAATAGGTAAATAATTAACAGCGATCATACGTTTACCCTCTACGCGCCGCGCCGCAGCGGACGCGAACATTAACGATTGGACATTACATGTACTCCTCAATAAGTTACGACAATGAGGCTTAGATATTTCGATTCCTTACAAAATTTCGAATAAGTTAGTGAAAAAAAATGTTGGTTACTCGCAATAGGTAAATAAATAAAAGCGATCCTACGTTTACCCTCTACTCGCCGCGTCGAAGCGGACGCGATCATAAACGATTGGACATTACATGCACTTCCAAATCAG
>NW_014562316.1:0-465 GCF_001313825.1 Dinoponera quadriceps
GCCTTACCAAGTTTGCAGTCGCGTTGCTGGGCGTCCTGATGTCAAGAATTACGTGACGTCGACGTGGCTTCCGTCGAATTTCTAACACTCCTATTTTAAGGTGGTTTGTATTTCGGATTATTAGGACAATTTTTAAGAACGATTGAATTTGAATATGGAAGATATGTTTCCATTTTTGCTTATTTTGAGACGTCTGTGTATGATTATAGCTGTTCTTGTCTGAAAATGCGTGCCCCACTTGATGTGCGCCAGAAGTGGCGTTTTATATTCTACTTGGGTTCTAGCGGAATGTAGGTATTTAGGATTTTATTATACGGAATCCCGGAATTTCAGCTGGAAGACGGGACACTCTTATCGCTTTGGAATTTGGCGCCCAATTAGAAGGACGATTAAGGTCAAGTAGGAAGTCGAATCTCGGTGTAATTGCTTCCGTCCGTGCTCGACGTGCGTTTCTCCCAACGTATC
>NW_014562317.1:0-238 GCF_001313825.1 Dinoponera quadriceps
AGGCAGGTCGAATAGAGCGTTACATCTGCCGTTAAACCAAGCGCGTTCTGTAACATCATATAACCTCTATATTGTAGAAGAAAGTCATCCTTTATATCATTTCGAATAGATATTAAAGTGTTATTATTTGTTAGTGTTAACCGTTCTTGCAAGGTTATTATCACTCCCGGCTCTCCTCCGACTTATCGGTGAATATCGAGGTAGACGCGAAAAGAACCACGACGCTCTCCGGCGCGGA
>NW_014562317.1:248-538 GCF_001313825.1 Dinoponera quadriceps
CGAGGGATGCGATTCCGCATATAAAAATTGTTTATTAAAACTGAGCTAGCCCAGGTAAAGCCGCTGCCGCCTGTAAAAGCAGGAGCGAAATGGTCCGCGCCACGGACGCCGACGGGGCGCGTGTCATAGAATATTTTCATGTTACTACGTTATTTCCATGCAACAACGTTAAAGAAACCATTCATCGAGCAATACTTGCGTTTCCACTACATAAAACGTGAACGAATGCAAATTCATTTCTTATCTTTGAAATTTTTCGCGCTAATACGTTAGTTTCACAAGAAAACGTC
>NW_014562318.1:0-1501 GCF_001313825.1 Dinoponera quadriceps
TCGGTCGACTCCCGGAGCGGAGGGCACGCGATATCGTGCCTCCTTACAGAAGCGGTGGAGTCGGCCGGGCGAGCCTGGATAACGTGTAGCCGGCGGCGGTAATTTCGCGGTTTGCGACGGTCGGTGTTACCTCCGGTGAGGTGCGGCGCGTCGTCTCTAGATTCGCGGCGCGGTACGCGGAACGATACTCCGGAGCGCTCACATGCCCCGGAGGCGTAGGACCCGCTGACCAGAGTGGAGTGGCCGAGATCGAGAACATTCGACAGAGGCGGCGAACACACCGCCCCTACTCGTGCCGATCCCCAAGTCCGTCACGGGCAAGAGAGCCGGGAGCTCCCGGTGGAGACGGCGAACACACCGTCCCGAGATGGAGGTTGAGGAGTCCGATGCCCGCGACTTCCACGGGAGAAACAGCGTACGCACTACCTCAGACTTTCCGGATGGAAGGATGTCGAGTCGGCTGCGAACTCACAGCAGTGACGGCGTACTGTCTCTCGACCTGGGGATCGGGATCCGGAGCAGCTACGATCTTATGATCCGGCTGACTCCGGCGGAATCAGGTCCCAATATCGCGGCGGAGCGGTCTTTTATACCGCGCTTTGCGCTTTTTCCGACACGTGTGTTTGGCAATAAACAAATTTTGTTGCTTACGTGCACGTGTCGGCTGTGTGCTCCGCGTGTGAATTGTTTATTATTGGCGCTGAGCGCCGTTTGGTGGCCGATGGATGGTCGGTCGGCCGCGGTGTTCGCCGGGGGGAATGCATCGTTACATTATATTAAAATCATTTTTTCCTACTTTAAAATAAATTATTACAATATAAATCAATAATGGTAATGAAAATATTAAAGTACAAGGGGTGTTCAGAAAATAACGGGAATTTTTTAATTTCACGGGTTTGGAGAGTCCGATCGTCAAAATTTTTTTATTATGTTAGTATACATGCCCCTGAAGTATGATAAAATTTTCAGCTGTATTCATTGTTTACTTTGTCTGTGGCAGCCGCTAAAGTTAGACGTGTTTTTATGAGCTCGGCGATTTTCGTTCGCGAATAGAAGTTGCTCAGAAGTTACTAAATTAAGTCAACGACGATGCAGAATTACTGAAACGTGTTATAACAGATAACGAAACATGGGTTTACGGATACGACGTCGAAACTAAGGCTCAATCGTCCCAGTGGAAGCATTCTGGCAACTTCCATTTGCGAACGAAAATCGCCGAGCTCATAAAAACACGTCTAATCTTAGCGGCTGCCACAGACAAAGTAAACAATTCATACAGCTGAAAATTTTATCATACTTCAGGGGCATGTATACCAACATAATAAAAAAAATTTTTGACGATCGAACTTTCCAAACCCGCGAAATTAAAAAATTCCCGTTATTTTCTGAACACCCCTCGTATATATTAATATATATAAAATAATGCTCCTAATCGTTCAGAATTAAATCCTTAATAGATAATTAATATAAATATAGGAACTAATCTAAATTCTAAGAAAAA
>NW_014562319.1:0-640 GCF_001313825.1 Dinoponera quadriceps
ACTGGTTTTGCACTTGTGGTTCTATTGGAGATTGGTTGTTTGACTGAAAAGTTTATATTCTTCTCTTTAATTTTCTGAATTTTAATATTTTCACAGGAAGCTTTAAATGCTCTTTCTAGAGTCTCGTCGAATTTTCTGGCGACATTGCTTATAGAAATTATTGGGTCTTGCTTTTGATATTTTAATTTTTGATCATCGGTANGCGTCAAAGGATCCTTTACAAAATTCTCTTCCATGGTTTTATTTCGTCGAATTTTCTGACGATATTGCATATAGAAATTACTGTATTTTGCCTTTTATATTTTAATTTTTGATTATCGGTATTAAAAATTTCGCTAGTGATTTGAAGATCCTTTTCAAAATTCTATTCTAAGGTTTTATTTGTTAAGTTATGGAATTTTTTCTTCTGATATTTATTTATTTTAGGAGATATATGGGGTATTTGAAAATTAACCCCTTGTTTGGAAATATAAGGATTTCTATAGGAGGATTTAAAATTTTATTCCTGATTCTTATTTAAATTTTTACTGTGACGATGCAAAATTTTGCCTGTCAGTCAGGCGGTGACCTGACCGAGGGGGAGACGGAGGTTCGCGCCTTCTCGCGGAGAGAGGGCGACCGAGTGCCGATTTTTGGTCCT
>NW_014562321.1:0-255 GCF_001313825.1 Dinoponera quadriceps
CAACTGATGGAATGCATGAGCTCCTCGAAAAATATATAGAGAGTTCCCCTCCAAGTTTATTTTCCTCTCCATTTTTAATTCTTCACGGATGTCAACTTTTGCAACTGCCATACCGATAGATTTTTCTAGAAAGCTTAATAATAAATCTCTAACACGGCGTCGTAGCCGATCAAGTAAGCACTTACACATTACTGAGATAGCACCAATCATCATAGCGTAGAAGACAAAAAAATGATGTGCGGTATAAGGACACAC
>NW_014562321.1:289-521 GCF_001313825.1 Dinoponera quadriceps
GTTATTATTTTTTCGACAACGCTACATGTTGCGTACGCGTTAAGTGCTGATGGATTCGTTATCAGAGGATGTAAGATATGTATAGGTTTGTTACGAAGAAGGCTGATAAAACCTTTTTTATCGAAACTGTTGTCGAAAACCTTTGTTAAGCGCTTATGGAGATACTTGGATTCGTCATCAAAGCATATTGTGAGCTTTTTCCCGGATGGGTCGGCGATATCCTCAGAGTCTA
>NW_014562322.1:0-488 GCF_001313825.1 Dinoponera quadriceps
TGCATCATTGGCAAATTTCATTATTAAACCCAGAATTGTGATTATTATTAAAGTAACAATTTCTAACATTATGACCGGCCTCATTACATATTTGACAAATAATATTACTATTATTAGAAAATGAATTGGTTCTACATTCGTGAAAACTATCGCCGCCATTCGGAGCGGGGGTTTACACTCTTCAGGGGCGCGGGGCTCGCCTCTCCCGCTACCGCGCGCCCGCGGCGCGCGGTCACCGCTAGCTCAAAGAAAATATAAAAAACTGATCGTGTTAATTCGGCGCTCGTGTGAGCGCGCCACTCGCTCCGCGGTAGGGCCTTCGCCCTTGTGACGGGCGCTCCAAGCCGCCACGTCACAATACTCCGTTCTTACGAGTGTCGTCGTCAGGCTACTATTGTTTTTCAATCGATAATATCCCTCGCACATTATCCTTTGTTTAAACAGTGCGCTTCGAAAAAGAAATGGCGCTACCTGGCAACACAGTCGAA
>NW_014562323.1:0-454 GCF_001313825.1 Dinoponera quadriceps
CATTTATTAAAGTTATTTATTTCCACATTGCTTTTGAATTTTTTCTAATCTTTTAAAGGTTTCTATTGTTTTTTTCTCTCTTTCTAAACTTTCCTCTTTTTGTTACTTCATTTTTGGACATTAATTCGTAATATATGTTAATCGACGACTTAACGTTCTTCCATTTATTGCTTTTCTTTCTAAGATTTTTATAATTTTTTTTGTTTTTGTTCTGCTTTTTGGTTCTTTTTAATTTTTAAATTTTTGTAGCTTCCTATTTTTAATGATTCGTGGTACATATGTGAAACGACGGCATGTCATTCTTTTTATTCATGCGATTTTTATAAATATATTTATCTGTCTTTTTTCTTTCTTTAGGTCTTTTTAACATTAAAGTTTTTCGTTGCTATATAGAGTTATTTTCTTCTATTTTATTTTATTTCCTTTATTAATTTAATTGTTAATTTATTTATTT
>NW_014562324.1:0-1646 GCF_001313825.1 Dinoponera quadriceps
GCAGCGATGAAAGAGTTTAACGATCAAATGATTAAAAAAAAATGGTTTTTGTTAATTTAAATTAATCATATAAGTATCGAGAGCCGTTCTATTCCACTTTACTTATTATTATAATGTAAAACGTTAAAAATAAAGAAATTCCTTTTACTCGTCGTATTCATCGGAAATGTGTTTTAATCTTTCTCGCCGTCAAACATATCGCAGTGAGAAATTTTTCGAACACATATAGTTTAAATCGACAGATATCTTAATATTTATAATAATCGTTTTATCTTACTTTCTTTCATCTTGTATCGCGATGAAAATATTCGAATGTATGTAAATTTTGTACTCTTGCAGTATATGTCTTCCCTTTTTTGTTGCATCCACCTGTTCAGGTATATAAAAATTCGCACTCACAACGGAACATCGTCAATTAATTGCGCGTAAAATGCGTCTTTGGTAATTTATCACAATTCTTCCCTCAGTATGTTGAATATTACCCTCAATTTTTGTGGGGAAAGCAGACTTTCGAGGAGACAGCTGATATAAGAGTAAAATTTCTGGCCGCTTCTGAAACGGCAAAATTGCGAAAGTGCGCTCGCATCGGTTCAGAACGGAAACGACTGTAATTGCTTACAAAAAATTACTAGTAGATTTTTCTCTTGCCGATCACCGAGAAGACGACACTATTTTCCTACCTTTTGTTTATGGTGTATCAGCTATAATGTTCCATGTGAGAACTCAATTTTTTTTTCCGTCGCTATTTGGCCACGGGGAAATCACTTAAATTACTAAAACTGTCACTCACTTTCCGACGTTGTGTATTTTTCGCTGTCTGTTATACACCGCGAAAAACTTGATAGAAAATTGACCGGCATATTAAATGTATCACTGCGAGGGAGTATGCGCGAAAAGCGAAGTTTGATCTTCACAAGTTCGCTCGCCGTTCGCGTTTCAACCGTCGTAGAAAGATGTACTTCTACAATTGCAAATATAAATTTAATCAGATTTTTAAAAAATTTCTCGATCTGTGGCCATATAAGAAAATTAAGTGCCAGCGTTTACGCGCAATCTGCCTCTACTTATATTAATTCTATTTTGCTAGTTCTATATGCTAGTTCAAGTAATTTTACACTTTATATATATGCTTTTTCTCTTTCACGTGCGTGTGTGTGTGCGCGCGCGCGTGTGTGTGTGTGTTTGACTCTGACAAATTTAGGCTAACAGATTTTTTTTAACTTTAATTTAGCGCAATTCGCTGCAGTTGATTTTAACACGGATGTCGTTATTCGGATTCTTTCGGATATGCTCCCGACTACCATTTACGTCTTAAAATTTCACATCTTCTACAACACCGAGGCGGTAAGTGAAAAGCCGATTTTCGTGTAAAACTGTCGCGTTTACATGACGGCGAGTTTATCTAGTGCAGATGAAACGGATACTGGAGAGAATAATGAACAACTAGCGGATGTTGACGGACGTGCGGGAAATTAAGATAGTGTAATCTGATACTCGCCGAGGAAAACATGTCACGATTTTTATTACATTTAAGAAATAACGTGAAAAGTGATGTATCGTAAAATAGAAAAGAAAACAAGAAAATTAAGGAAAATCTCTTACCAGGTGTACCGGTATGAAGTGAGCGTCAAAATACAAATGTCTCG